>NC_056728.1:530273655-530291155 GCF_019279795.1 Protopterus annectens | reverse complement strand
TGCTTGGCAGCAGTGTCTAAAGTTTGGGACAGAGAGCATTGCAGCTTAAGCCTGCTGCAGTGATAAGTGGGGAAGCAGGTTGACAGATTGGCATATGTGACTTCTTTTGGGCTTATTTTTATGTGTGTATAAAGGTACAGCTAATCGTCACAAAGCATAGATATCAGTGTGAGAAAATAGACAAAGGGAGCACAGGGAACATGGAAATCAAGAAGAATATTGAATTGGCAAAAGACTTAAAGGTCTGAAGAAGAAGAGAGCCGGGGTCTGTCTGGGGAGCTGCACTGAGTTTGGTTTACTGCTGTGGCTGTTGAGCTTCTGACAATGTAATTTACAGTAATAAAGACTGTGGTGGGCAGTGAGAGAGGGTCATTTGAGGTGCACTTTATAGTGATAATTTATTTATTGATCAATATGGGAGAAAACAGAAAAGAAAGTGACTGCAAAGAGAATGGCAGTACTGTGCCGTCAAACTATCAATAAATACATACATAGCATGTACTTGAAGCCATAACTAGGCAGCAGCTTTATGAGAAACTAGCCAGCACTTGGAGGAATTTGTAGGGAAATACATTTTTTTAAGTTTTTAAGTGGAGGAAATTGTCAAATAAAAAAAATGCTGTATACTCATACAATTGCTGACAGAGAAGTTTATGAAAAAATTAAATCTGAGCAGAGCAGGTTTGAATAATGTTCAGATTTTTTTTTCTGTTCACACAGTCATTGGACGGATTTTCTTTCTGTGAATTTGGGCATTATGTTTCCCCAATTGTAATTTTTGAAGGCATTTTGTTTTCTATTTCTTTATCAGTTTGAGAACAATATTGATGCTTTATTGGTGGTTGGGTTTAGTGTATAGTCAGTGATAAGTGTCAATTATATTCATAGGTTGTTACTAGGCTAATGACCACTAGGGACTTTAGAAACCTCACCATGCACCCCAACCACATTTTGTTCCCCAGTATCTTGGGTATCGATTAGGAGGGGGTTATGTTAGTAAGGAGGCAGCTAAGTGACTTGTGGGGAGGAGATTAAATGAAGAAATATTATACTTACTGACAACCTCTGTCCATTAGAGACATGGGAGGCAGACTGGTGAATTTGCGATTTCCCATCCAATGATCATGGTTTCATTTGTATAGGGTCAGGGATGAACTCTGCTTCACAAGGATGGGGAGACTATTCCATGGTGTGAGTATCCTTTGTGTCACATATCTGTTCCTTGAGCATGTTCTGTTTATGTCACAAGTGAAGTTCAGATCCTTAGATATAGATTTTCTAGTACTGTTTCTTTTGCAGATGTGCAAAAGATGTATCAGCTTGGATCTGAGGATGACTTATAAGCCAGGAGTTTGTAAGATACTGAGTAAAGAGACAGGGCCTTCAGGTGATCTGTGTAGGATAGGTCATTCATGCCGTGGATTCTTCTGGTGAAGAATCTTTGTAGCCATTCCATGCTATCTGCCAATATCCTGGCAGATAGATTCAGTGCCAACTTCACCCCCTCTCACCCTCTAAATGGCCCATCTCAATAACGGAAGATTGCCAAATTTCAGTAATAATGGCCACACAAGTAAATAACGCACTCTCCAAAGCTAAAAATACAGCATCTATGAAACCAGATGACATCCCAGGCTGTGTACTACATGAACTACAAAATGAACTGGCACCTCACCTATGTGTCATGTTTAATCATAGCATCACCTCAGGCTTTGTGCCCACTGAGTGGCGCACAGCTAGTTATCCCACTCCACAAGGGGGAATCCACCTTGGATCTTGGGAACTACTGCCCCATCAGTCTGATGAACCTGATCTACAAGGCCATGGAACATATTATCATGGAACATATAAACAAAGACATTGGCAACCTTCAAACACTGGACCCCACCCAGTTTGGGTTCATGAAGGGCCGATCTTGTCTCCTGAACCTGATTGACTTCTTTGAATCCATCTCCAGAGCCGTGGACGAGAGTAAGTCTGTCTACACAGCCTATCTGGACCTCGCCAAGGCCTTTGACACCATCCCCCACTCTGTAATCATAGATAAACTTACTAAGCTGGGAATTAATCCCTACGTCACTCGATGGGTTGCCAACTGGCTTACTGACAGAACCCACACTGTAAAAGTAGCTGACTCCAAATCCAGCTCCAGACAAGTGACAAGTGGAGTACCTCAGAGTTCAGTCCTTGGACCACTCTTGTTTGGCATCAACTTCTCTGAAGTACAGGCCTATACTAAGGGACTCTAGCTAACAAAGTTCACAGATGACTGCAAACTGGGAGCCATTATTGAATCCTCAAATGATGTGGATACTCTACGAAAGGGCCTTACAGAAACAGATGCTTGGTGCCAGAGCCATGGGCTCAAGCTCAATGCCAAGAAATGTATAGTTATCCCCTTTGGGAAAAAACATGTACCCATGAATTACCACATAGGTGGCAGTACACTAAACATCGAAAGTGTGATAAGAGACTTAGGGACACAGGTGGACAGTGGTCTCACCTTCAAAAACCTTATCGCCAAAACAGTCAGGAAATCCTTCTATGTGGCACACCTCATCACTAAGGGCTTTTCATCCAGAAAAAAGGAGGTCATTGTCCCACTGTACTCATCCCTCATTAGACACATTATAGAATACAACGCCCCATTTGGTATGTACCTCTCAAGACACCTGCAACAACTGGAAAGGCCACAGAAATACCTCACTAAAAGAATCACAGGCCTAAATCAGATGCCCTATGCTGACCACTTTAAAAAACTCTAGCTATACTCTGTTGCATATCGTCTACTCAGAGGCATTCTCTGCTTAACATACAAGGCCATGTCAAACCCAGAGCTATTGGACATGCTACACTTAAAGAAATCTCAATACCTCAGAACCACATGCTCCAGGGATGTAAACCTTGTCATCACAATAAACAAAACATGCTGGAGGGATAGGTTCCTGACCCAGAGACCCCCCAGACTCTGGAATAGACTGCCCATACATGTCAAGCACAGAGCCTCTTTGGTCCTGTTCAAAAGGAACCTTGACAATTGGATGGGAGAAAGAAAATTCACTCCAGGCATCATGTCAGTCACCCTGCTAGACAGGGGTCCAGGAAGTAAATAGTGTGGGAAGAAATAGTCAGGGAATTGTTATGGCTAGGCTTGTATAGGCCCTAGGGCTGATAGCCTGGTACCAACCTATGAACCTATGAACCTATGCTGGAAGTGTCTAAGTACCAAAGGGGGCATTGTACTCAATTATGGGTCTGATAATGGCTGAGTAGAGTGGTATGGGTCTACATTAGAACAACGAACATTAAAAATGTTGAGTGTTCTAATATCGACCCATTTTCAGCAAACGCTGAAAATATTGAAGAAACAGAAAAACACATTTTTTCCTAGGGAAAGAATTTGGTTGTCTGTTTCTGTTGCTTCGGTATTTTCAGCGCTCAGGTGGAAAGTTATGGGTCGGGTTCAGGTAAGTGTGGGATTGTGTGGACATGAGGGTTAGGGTGGGGTAGGTGAGTTAAGGTTAGGGCGCGGGTGAGGTGACTGTGTGATAGTGATGGACCTTAGGTTTAGGGTTTGGGTTAAGGTAAGTGAATAGTTAGTGGCATATGTATAGTTTAGTGTAGGGTTAGGTGTAAGAGTTTAGGTGTATGTGTGTGGATTGCTGTTTGTTTGGTGTGCTCGTGTTGTGTGTATGTGTTTTGGAACAGCAAATTTTTTTCCCTAGGAAAAAATTCACTGTTCGGAATGTTCAATGTTTTGTATTTTTGATTGCTAGGGTTCGATATTAGAACACTCGACATTTTGAATGTTCGGTGTTCTAATATAGACCCGAGTGGTATTATAACTTCTTTGGAACCCTTACCTCCAAGTTGTATGACATAGAAAGATTTTCTTATTATCTTAGCTACATTGTATGGGTGACACAGTGGTGCAGCAGTTAGCATTGTTTCCTCACAACAACAGGTTCTTTGGTTCGATTCTCAGCTGGGGGGCCTTCCATGCAGAATCTGCATGTCCTCCCTGCATTTGTGTGGGTTTTCCTCCAACATTCCAAAGACATGCATCTGGAGTGTTTCTCTCTAGGCCTCCATTGAAAATGGGCTCTGTCTCAGTCAGACTTCCCTGGCAAACAAATGTTAAATAAATAAATATGTCCTGGTTGAAGGCTAGATTGCTGTCTATATATGTTCCCCAATTCCTGATTACAAGATCGATTCTTAGGGGTGTTTTATCAATGAAGTAATTAACTTAGGTAATTCTTTGTAAGTGGAATCATATTGTCCCTGGTTACCACTTTATGATTCCTTTTCAGTGTCTGAAAAATTAGATTCTATTCATGTCAATGTCCTCATTACCCTAATGTTGAGATAACACAGTGCCCAGGCTCACATCAGATGCATCAATGTAAACTATGAAGTGCTTTGGAAAATAAGGGGATTTCAAAATGGGTTGTAAACACAGGATGTTCTATAACTGCTGGGAAATCATCTCCCTCCAGGGTCTACTTAATCCTCATCAGTATTGACCCCTTATTCAGGTTAGTTAGAGGACATGATATGCTGGTGAAAGCTAGCATTAACTTCTGGATATAACCAGCCAAACCAAAAAATGCTTTTATCTTACTTTGTGGTCTGAGGTATTCCAGTCCCTTACAACCTGTACTTTTTTGTGATTTGTAATCCCCTTTTCTTTAACATAGTAGAGTATCTCCCTAGTCTAAATTCTCCTAATTTCTGCCTGCTTCTTTTGACTTTTGTATTTCTCCAAATTTCTGCCTGTTGCTTTTGACTATAGGATTCACTCATACTTTGCTTATCTATCCTCCTCTTCCCAGGTCTCTGATTGTTTTTGTTGACTTCTTTCATGCTTGCATGCATTCCCTGGTCTATGTCAACCCACTCTGTTCACCCTCGCTATGCTCAGGCTCACTCTCCTCCCCTGCCCCCATTCCCATCCATCCCTGCAACATTTAGACTTGTACCCAAGCCTCATTATATAAACATACACCCTCCTCACACTCCAACCTATCACCTTGCTACCCCCACTTTAAACACTTTAACGTTACATCTACTCCCCCTCCCCTACTAACTTAATACTCCCTTTCCAATTTTGCATTGTTCCCACATTTTCCACTGCACTATCTAATTCTCTTCTGATACTAGATAGCCATTCACTTATCATGTTCCTCCCATACCTTCTAGCTCCACTATTCTTCTTCCTCTCCTTCCTCACTAGCTAGCATTGTAAGTTATACCATATTCAACTAACTCCCTTCAGCACCCGCCTAACTACTTTAAATACCAATAATCATTTTTACACTATCTCATCCGCATTTTTCCAGTTCTCCTACATCTACCTTCTCAAACTCTACATCCTTTCCACTACTTCTACTTCTTCAAAACTGAAACTTAAACGTTTCACTTATGACCTCCATACTCCTCAACCAATCCTCTTTTACATTTCTTTACTTTTCTCTGGTGACATTCATCCAAACAGAGGCCCACCTTCTCCTACCACTCTTACCCTCTCTGCTAATACTACCCCCACATCCCCTCTGCTATCGCCAAACATTCCCTTCCCTCCCTCAAAACAACTAACCATCCTCTCATTAAACACACAAAGCTTAGTCAATAAAATTGCAAACTTCCACTCTTGGATAGCCTCTAACAAACCCCAAATCCTAGCCCTATCTAAAACATGGCTTAAACCCCACATTTCAGATACTGAAATCTTACCTCCAGGATTTAATATGCACTGACTAGATAGAATTACAAAAAAAGGTGGCAGTGTCACCATATTGTATTCTGAACAGCTTAATTTCTCCCCACTTACTGTCTCTAGCCCAAACTTTCAACCTGCTGAGCTTCTCATTCTAAACTGTCACTTAAATACCCACATAAAATTTGCTATTGCATCCACTTACATCCCACCAGGTAAAATCATCCCAGTTATTGAACAAATCCTTTTTTGGTTATCACAAAATATTGCCTATGAGACTGATTCTTGGAGATGTTAACATAGATTGGAATGACCTAAATATTCACTCCCCCCAACACAACATCAATCTCCATGACTTTTCCTAACTGATCTCCATCCCCACCTACCTACATAAAAACATTCCCAAGTCCACTCTAGACTGGATCCTCACTACCACCCCTCACATGTGCATAATTCCTGTACCCCCTCCAGCACTATAAGCGACCACCTGCTAACTTGCATCTATTGATACTCCCCCAACTACAGAGACTGCACCTCTATAAAGACTGTAGAAAACTCACCAACTTTAATGCAGATACTCTGAATAATTATCTTTCCTCTATGAACTGGTCTTTCCCTCACTCTCTGCCCATTACTGAAGCTGTACTTAAATTTAACCATATCTTTCTTGACACCCTGAACTCCCTAGCTCCCTTAAGGAAAATCAGGGTCAAATCCAACTATGCTCCCTGGCTCACTAGAAATACGCTATCCCTCATGTCAAAAAGAGATAAGGCTTGGAAATTCTGGCTAAAATTTAAAGCACCCTCAGAATTACAAAACTACAGAGAACTTAGGAACCTCACTAAAAAAAAAAAAAAAAAAACGTCCACTACGATAAGAAAAACTACTACATTCAAGCTCAAACTAATCACTACACCAACCCTTAAAGATTCTGGAGTACTATTAACAAAATTCTCCATCCTGGTACCCCCACTACCCCCAACCCCTTCCCTAACAACACCCCAAATGAGACTGCGACACTTCTTAACAAGTACTTCATAGAGGCTATTGCCAAGCTCATTTCTAATAACTCCTCTTCTAGTACAGATGCCTGTAATACAAACCACTCTACCCCTCTCATTCAGACTGCCATTGCCAACACGTTCTCATTGAAACCTGTCTCAATTTCCTACATCAGAAAACTACCCCTGAAACTTAAACCCTGCTCTCCCTCTACTGACAGCCTTCCTCCTCAGTTCCTTAAAATAGCTGCTGACTATTGCTTTTCCTGTCCCTATTTTAATTAATAGATCCATTCAAGAAGCCATAGCTCCTGACCTCTGGAAACCTTTCTACCCTATACCTCTACACAAGGGTGATAATTCAACTGACCCTAGCAACTTCAGTCCCATTGCTATCCTCTCTCCTCTGTCTAAAATCCTTGAAAAATCTATCCACTCCCAACTAATTACATATCTCATACAAGAAAATCTCCTCACTCCTACACAATATGTGTTTCACCCAAAACACAGCACCTCCACTGCCCTTATTTCCTTCTCTGAAACTGTTGCTGTGGCCAGAGACAACAACAAACTTGTATCTTGCAAGTTTCTTGATCTATCTAAAGTCTTCAAAACTGTTTCTCACCCTCTACTCCTCTCCAAACTATCCCAACTCAACCTCTCTCACACTGCCCTCAACTTGTTCTGCGGCTACCACTCTAACAGACAACAATCAGTTAGATGGCTTAACTCTTGGTCCCTTTTTCTCTATATCCAAACTAGCATACCCTGGGGCTCCATCCTTGGCCTTCTGCTAGTCAACATTTTTACAAATAACCTCCATACTTCTTGTGGTCACTCCTCTATCATCCAATATGCAAATTACTCCACATTGATATCTATCTCTGAAAACTTGTCAGACCTGTTAACTACTACACAGAACTCCATTTCTTCTGTAGAAAGATGGTTCAATGAACATCAGCTCATCTTCAATCCCAATAAAACAAGGCTCCTCTTTTTTTCTGCCTAACTCCCTCTCCCACTGTAAATCTACCTTTTTAATCTCTTCTCTCAACAACATTATTATAAAAGTTGAAACAAAATAAACTCCTGAGCACCATTATTGATGACCAACTAAACTCTGACCTACATGTCCTACAAAGTGTCAAAAACACCAAAAATTAGGTCTACTTTACAGGAAAAATACTTTAGTGCAGAATCCAAATGTGCCCTTGCTCGAACTTTCTTACTACCAACCCTACTCTCTGCCTCCCCTATCCTGACCAACTTACAATCTTCCCTTATTTACAAACTCGAATCAACATACAATAAAGTTGCTAGATTTGCTGTAAATCATCCCTGCTCCTCCCACCACTGTCTGGCCCTACAGAAACTTCAGTGGCTTGAACTCCCACATCAGCTTATTCTCACTTAACTCCAAAGTGCTCACTCCCTTCTGAATAACCCCGCTACCTGCCCATCACTTTCCAAACTTCTGTCCTATTACACCCCCAATTGTCCTCTTCGTAGTTCCAACCAACTCTTACTACTGACCTATAAACTCTGTAAAAATATAGGCAAAAACATTTATAAATACTCAGTGTCTTTTAGTTGGAACAAACCTCCATTACATATCAGAAGTATAACTCATGCCAATAACTTTAAAAAGACACTAAAAGATCACCTTCTGAACTCCAAGATCTGTCACTGCAATCACCCCACTTAACCTCATGTATACCTCTGCCTATTCATATTCTACAACCTCTACTTAGGAAGTGTCTTAGCATTAATTCTAATTCTTGTAAATATAAGAACATGCTACCTTTTCAACACTGTGACTAAACTGTTTGTATGTTTACATTTTTAGTACTCACATTTTCTTATGTGACAACTATAATTTGTTCTATATACCTGCATTTTAGTTTCTATTCTATTTTATCTTATGTATAATGTTTCTTTCACTTTTTATTGCTGTAGATGTTAGTGAAGCTTTCTCCTTGGGTCTCCACTGAAATGTGTTCTTTGTAACTCAGCTGAACCAACCTGATTAACAAATGTGAAATAAAATAAAATAAATACTCCACTTTGGTCATTTCAGTATTGCTGTTAGTAGTATTCATTTTAAGGTCTGCCCGCTTAAGAGAGTTCAGGACAGTGTATACCTTTGGCAGATGTGAGCCCTGTCTACTGAAATGATGATAACATCACCTTGATATGCAGCAGTGTTGGGTGCATAAAGCTTATGGAACATATCTATCAAATGGAACATACATATCTATCACCCACCTGAAGGTGACTATGACACTATAAAGGTCAAATGAGAGTACCATACATTTCAACAGGCCCTTGGTGATTGAAAAGGCATTTTCTCCATTTGCTTCTTCACTGTGGGGAATTTACTATTAAACGTTCATTATGTCCAGGCCGGTTAGGAACCTTGACTTTCCTAGACAGTTCATCTATTCTGGGCCTTAGATAACCAACACATTTAGAAATTGTCTTAAGTTTTCTGAAGTAACTACAGAAATTAATGGTTTGGTATGGATTAGGAAATGAAACTCTATGGCTACTCCATTTTCTGATAAACTCTTGAATAACTTGTAGTTGTAGTATCTTTTTTGCATTCTCTCAGACTACTTTCATCTGAGATTCAGGGTTTTTGTAGAGCCTCAAGTTAACTTTCTCTCCTTGGTTGATTTCTATGTGATGCTTGATTAAGTTAGTTTTACTAAGCAGTTGAATGTTTCTTTATTTTGGTAATAAGAACATCTGTCTCCTGTTCCTGGAGTTTTGATAATGTATTCTCCAGCTGGAAGGTAGACATAATATCCTCTTCCCCTTATTATTTTTTTCTGACTACAGTTGCTAGGCTTAACAAAGCTGTCTCTACTTCTGTCTTGGGCTTTCACACAATATGTTTGCTGAGGGCATCTTTTTCCTTGGTAACTACTTTGTACTTCACGTCATTTCATTTCATTATGACCTTAAAGGATCTCTGGCTCTTGGCTAAAAATATGTTCTTGGCAGAAGGAACTATGACACGTATGTCATACCCAGTCTGGGACTCTATAGCTGGCATTTTTCTTTCAAATCGCTTATTGTACAGCTTTTGCCTTTTTCATATTCTCTCAAAATATGGGCATTCCTACTTTTAATCTGTTTTGGAGGCTAGTATAATGCTCAAGCATACTCATAAACTGAGTCACTTCCTCTTCCAACTTATATGTCCAACAACCCAGTGGGGTGTCTGCCACAGAGATGTTTAAAAGGGCTAAATCACTCAGTCTCACTTATGGTACTTTTCAGATGGCAACAGAAGGTATAGTATCAATTAGTCCCAGTGTTCCTCGATGACCTTCCTCAATATGGAATTTAAAATGCTGTTGAATTGCTCCACTAGACTGCCAGTCTGGGGTTAATACTCACAATTTCTAAGCTGCTGCCCTTTAAAATATTGGCATACATTGAACACAGATTTGAACATAAATGGGATACCTTATTTGCCAAGCATCTCTTTTAGTTTGCCATTCTTGTGAGCAGTAGAACTGACTCCTTACTCTACCTTTGGCACTGATCATTCAGAGTAGGCTTGCTCCAGATATTTACTGCTATAATGTAGGATTGTTAATATACACTGGTATTCATTAATGAACTTGTTCAGTGTTCCGACGAAATTCATGGCAATCCAATCAAAATAGGATAAGATGATTTTTTAAAGCTGCAACTTAGAGCAGTTTTCTGGCACTCAGGGAATCTTGCATAAAAATGTTCCATTTTTTTTTATTCCCTAGCCTATATAATCTGTGTAAAATCCTGCCCTTGGCTTTGTCAATATCTAGATGTCCCTCAGAAACAGACTATGGACCAGTTTCATGAATAAATCCCTGATGGCTCTGGGCATCTGATATACTTCTTTTTCTTTTGTGACTCAATAAAGAAATAATTCTGTAACTCTTTATCAGGGTAATAAGTAGGGACATTTAGTGTAGGTTTCTTTCTCACTACCCTGGTTATGTTGTCTCTCTGTAGCTCTACTTAAGGTGTCTTCTTTCCCATGAAGCCTTTTTAATATTTAGCTGACTCATCTGAAGGTCAGCTAGGATGGAAGTCGGTTCTGTATTATTTTCTTGTGATGTAGAGGGGTCTGCTTTTTATATTACTAGCACAAGAACAGGAGTTTCAGTGTTTCACTCCTCTCTCAAGAAAAGAAATTCATCCCGGTACTCAGTGTGTCAGTATGATAGTCAATTATTTCCCCATGTTTATAATTCTCAAGTGATCATCTGTCCAAAGCCTGGCTTTTGATCCCACTCTTTTCTGTAGGCTTGACTTGGCTTTGCTTTGTTCGGAAATAAGTTTTAACTCCTCCATTTTTTTTCTTTTATCTCTTTATAAGAGATTATGACTGGGACCATGTTGGAGCTCAGGAGAGAATTGGTGGAAAGGCCTAAAGTTTTGTTCATTATTTCAGCCTGCTGTCAGATGTGCTTTACTCACTGCCTGTAGCAGCTCACTAGTTTTAAGAGGGTTTGTTGAGTTTTCCTCTCATTTTATGCCCCTGTCTTAGCTCTCCTCGGTATTGCATTGCTGTTTCTGGGCCCTTACTGAGCCCAAACTTACTAATGGTCATACTGTGAGTAGTGCTTTATCTTACAATTCAGAAGAAGGCAGAGGTGTAGTTATGAGCTATTTATCTTGAGAGTCTATACCTATTAGTTACTGGCATGGATTACCAAAAGCACTATCCCATTTCTGCTGTTTTCACAACTCAAGTGAGGGAATTTTTTCTCATCTATCGTGACATGAGTTAGGTACAGCATCATTTATGCAGGGTGTAGCACCTTTCCAAAGCTAGTTTGGATCTCCAACTGGACAACAGGGTATCATTTGTTGTTCCTCCATATACACACCACTTCCATAGACTGTATTTGACAAAGACTTCTACCTGCAAATGTGGTATCTTTTTACAAGGGTGACCATATTACCATAATCCAACAACCTCTACTGTTCTTCCACTTCCACTAGCATAGCACACACTCTGTTAGTTTATCCATTGCATATTAAAAGAATGCAATTTTAACCACTATAATAACAAATCACATTCCACAGGGTTTATATCATTCACAAGTTTCTCAGCATGTTGACATTCACAGCAGAATTTGCATCAGCATTAGAGAATGTAACAATGTGGCCTCTGTTCTCACAGTTAAAAAAAGTATAGCTGTAGCTGCCACTTTTGTTTTAACAAATGACTTATCCATCACTCTAAATGACTTCCCTTTACATAACTGTTCATTACATGAAAATCTCTTCAAAAAGTTTAGAATCTTGGGAACCACATTGCCAAGTCCCAAAATGTGTAGACAGAATCACTAAAAACCTAGACTTACATAGAATGTGTGAGATTTATCACACTATTCCCTTTTTGCCCTAGGTATGGTGATCTCGGAGTTCATAAATATTTTAAAACACACACACACACACACACACACACACACACACACACACACACACACACACACACACACACACGGAGAGGAACTGCAAGGATGTTGGACTTCATATCCCTGTGGATACTAAGGTATGAATAGCCCTCATTATGCTTGCCTAAGGGACTTTCCAGCGACAGTCCAGTGTCATGCTGGGTATATGTCAGGGTTCTGCCACAAGAATACTTCAACAATTCCTCAATATACTCTTGGCACATGTGGAGCAATATATGTGCTTCCCAGTGTCAACTCAGAACAAAGCTTAAACCATAAATGTATGCATTTTATGGGACAGCACATTTCCCGGATGTGCTTTGTGCAATACATTGCACCCATGTTGTCACTGGGGCCCCATCAGGTCCGTGGGGAGCAAAGCCACTGTAGGAATGGCTATCATTCCATCAGCTGATAAGTAGTGTGTGATACATGGGGATGCATCACAAAAGAGTTGGTCCAGCATGCTGGCAGTGCCCATGATTCCCACATCTGACATGTGAACTTACTCTTCTGTCTCATCCTGCATGATAGAATGCTCTATGGTCACCTTGTTAGTAAGTGGACATTTTAATTTTAATCATCTAATTAGTTATTATTAGCAAAATGTATTGCTTATTACTGTAACACTTTCCTTTGTTTTGTAATCTCCCCCTTCCCTTGTTTGCTTGTGTTTTTCAGGTGACACAGGCTATTCCCTAGAAGCCTGGCTCATAACTCCAGTGAGGAATCCAATGGGAGCTGCAGAAGACAGTTATAACACCACCATGCCACAAACGTGCATTGTAATTGAGAAAGACTTTGGCCTGCTTAAAGTATATTCCTACTGCCTGGATGAGACTTCAGAAGCCTTTCAGTATAACCCAGCTACTGCATGCAAAATGTTTACTGCATGTTTCATTCTGCATAAAATGATCATTCATCAGTCTGGTGGTGAACTTTCTCATGATGTCACTGCAGCTCCCAGTACAGGGCCTACCAAGATTGATGGTAATATTGGTGGACAGCCAGAGTAGCAGTAGGAAGGGTCCACATGTGGCAGGCTTGTGAATAGTATATGGTTGAGCAGGTAAAGAAATGGTATATAGTCCATAGCTATGGACCATGACATTCAGTATTTCCTCATTATAAAAAATGCAAAGACTATAACCGATGGATGTAGTGCTCAATGTGTGCTATGCTTTGCTATGCATGGCTTATAATAACTATTCATCAGACAGTCCCTCTTATTTTTAATTTTTTTTATTTTCGACAGTACAGTTACTCATAAGGTAGATATATTTACTATTTATAGTACTTAAGTCTGATTGTTCATTGAGTCCTATGCAGTGAATGAAATTGTAATCATACAAGGAATATGTATGTTTCCTATTGTTTTGTTGAATTAGTTTTGTTTGAGGAATGTATTTCAGTAAGTATGTTCTGCTTCTGCACTAAATTTCAGTAACGTAAAACTGACATTTTTATTTCAGTACAGCTTCTCTATTTCAGGTTGCATTTTTCATGAGTTAATAAAGGCATAGAAAGGAAAATGTATGATATTTAATTGTTTTATGATGTGTATCTAACCACTTTTAATTTTAAGAAGTAATTATTTTAGTTAAGGTACTGCATATCAGATTAATTATTTCTACCTGAGACACTGAAACTTGTGTCATCAGAATTATCAGCAAACATTGTTTGTGCAATGTGGAGGTGCAGTGGTAACAGTGCTTGTGATGATGACAGGATAGTTGTTACTCCTGTAATCCTTTTTTCCACTGTTTGGTAGGCTGCTAATAGGTATATTAGTTCCCCCACCTCCATTTTAAAGGATTAATTTTTTTTTTTAATTTATCATTTGGGTAACTGTCATCATTAGCATTATTCATCTTACATTGCACTCTGCAGCTTACACCCTTTACCTTCTATCCACACTGGATTTTTCTTTGTACTATAAGCAATATTATTAGTCTACTGAAATCCATGTAGATGAAAAGCCTATACGTAATAATGTACATTGTACACAGGCATTTCCTTCCCTCCTCCATATCATGGTTCTCTACACACACATCCACACACCCACACACACACACACACACACACACACACACACACACACACACACACACACACACACACACACACACACACACACACAAACACACACACACACACACACACACACACACACACACACACACACACACACACACACACATATATATATATATATATATATATATATATATATATATATAGTTTCACTTCATCTTGCCGAAATGCTGAAATATCGAATTTCAGCATTTCGACAGTATAAAGTCGAAACCATTAAAACACCAACACCTCACAACCACAAAATCACAACACTGAACACACAGCATACAGCACACAACACACAAACCATAACACCCACACCACAAAACACTTAAAAGCAACACAACACCACACAGACACACACCTACACTACACATATGCAGGGAAGGCAGGCCCCAATGCACCCCACACCCCCTATTATATATACTAACTTCGAGATTGTACAAACAGTAAAAAAAAAAATCACGCACAGCCAAAACACACACTCATACCCCCAGCTCCCTACCCGGACCCACTCATACAAGTTACAAAAACACTCACGCACAGTCACTCACCTTAAACTGCAGACACCATCCCAGCCAAACACGTCCGTATTATAACAAAAATGCATGAGTGCGAATTCGACATAGTCCTGTTTGTGATTATGCACTTTCATTATTTAGAGGTTTCAGCTTCATGGAGACGAATTGCTGAAATTCGATATTTCAGCAATTCGCTTTTATGAGAAGTGAAACCACACACACACACACACACACACACACACACACACACACACACACACACACACACACACACACACACACACACATGTATATATACATACATATATTTTTTTCTCACATTCATTGTTTAATGAAACAATGACACTGTACTAAAACACATGCTATTGATCTGGGGAATGTCTTTACGATATCACTTGCAATGGTAGTTCTAACTTGTAGAAGTAAAGATCAAATGTTTCATACACAATATCCCCAAATAATAATCTGCTATCCCATCTGTGACCGAGAGGTCGAGGGGACTAACATGGGTAATGGTGCCTGTGATCTTAAGGAAGTGCTAGCATGTGAGCTTTGTGTTAACTTCTTGCGATGATGTGACCTACTGCATGCTGTTGGTCCTAATGACACCGATCTGACAGTGCTGCCTGACCATGACCTAAAATGAGAGGTTCTGGTATTGTGTGTGCCCTTCTCCAGAAGTGATAGTCCTTGATTACTCTCCTAACACTTCCAATCTCATCTGGATTTCATTGACATCTGACTGGGTTATCCAAAACCAGCATTATATACATGTTTTATTGCTACCTTACTTAATTACTAGTAATTATATGAGATTGCAAGAGAGATATCAATCTCCCTTGCACAAATTATATAGAGAACCCTAACACACTGTATTACATGTACTTTATTGGTGAGAACCACCATTCTATGACCCCAACTCATGCAAGCAGTGGTGATCAACAGCTACTGTAAGGACTGCATTTAGTATTGTTTGTGTGTGTGTGTGTATGTGTGTGTGTGTGTGTGTGTGTGTGTGTGTGTGTGTGTGTGTGTGTGTGTGTGTGTGTGTGTGTGTGTGTGTGTGTGTGTGTGTGTGTGTGTGTGTGTGTGTGTGTCTGTATATGTGTGCATGTCTGTGTGTTTGTGCAATTGTTGAATATTAAGCCAGCATAGACATCAGACCTAGAAAAAGTTCACAGCAGGTTCATTCAGCATAGCTGCAAACTTCAGTCTTGTGTAGCCAAGGCGCTAGAGTGTGGCAATAACATTGCATTTATTTTATACTCTTTGGTTTATCGTACTGGTTGAGTGGTTCTTAAGTTTGTTTTTTTTTTTGGTTTTTTTTTTTTGTTTTTTTTAAGGCTCATCTACATTATGTTGTGCTCCCATCTTATTGCTACGGGTGTAATAGGGAGGCAAGGAGTATTACTAAAGTGAATTCTCACCCTTGTAAATAATTCTTTATGGAGGCAAGCACCCAATTAACAGTTAGGTATTGTCTGTAAACTGCTTAATGCTTAGCATATGTTTTACTTAGTTTCTGTCTCAGTAAACATACTGGATGTTTTTCCCTATCAATTTTTGTGATGTCACAGCTCCTAAATTTACCTCTGATTTATCAGTATAGACTACACATGGTTTGACAAACATCAAGAGGGGCTAACACAGGCTGTGAGCATGATGTTCCGTTAGCAGTTTGAAAGAAGTGTTTGCTGGCACTGCCCACTTTTGTTTTGTGGGTCAATTTTTCTTTGCTTATGTATATACTGGGGTGATAAAAAGGGATGCCATTTTCTGGAGATAACAAGATAACAAACATGACCACCCTCACTTATCTCTTACTGTCTGGTGTAGGTCATTTATTCATTGCTTCTATCTTATCCCTTTGGGGCTTAATGAACTCCCGTCCCATTACGCATCCTAAGCATTTAACCTCTGACATACATACCTTACTGTTGGATGCATTAAGAATTAACCTGGCTTGAATAAACCCCATAACACAGTTTGTATCTTGGCCATATTAGAGTTTAAGTCCTCAGAGTGGATGATAACATCCTCCATGCAGACAGCAGAGGATTGGCCATGGGACTTTAGGACTCAGTATAAGAACTGCTGAAAGATTGCAGGTGCACCACAAATTCTAGACTAATCCCTAAGGTGTTGAAAATCTTGTTTTTTTTTTTTTAGCTTCAGCTATTAGAGAGATTTGCTAATACCCATTGGTGGGGTATTATCTGCTCCATGATTTTGCTGTCTTCCTCAATTGCTTTTTTTCTCCATGGACTTTAATTTTTGGTTAAAAAGTTCCACCTAATGCATTCCTGGAGATGGTGCAATTAAGTTTTTAATTTCTTGAATATGAAGCATTGGTACAGTTTGTACATTATTCTGAGAATAAATAGAGTCTCCTGGTCAGCGAATATTCCTTAGATATTCCCAGTTATGATTTTAGCCTTACATGGTGGGATAGATTCAGAGTACTAAGTTGGAAAGGCCAAAATAACTGAACTATATTGAAATGCATTGCTGGATTTCACCAATGTAGAACTTTATCCATAGCAACATATTCAGTGGAATAAAAGGATATTTAAAACTGGAGGATGGGCAGCTTTCTGGCATTTATGTCACCCAGCACATAAGTTCTCAACTTCTTTCATAATTCCCAACCACCAAAAGATTGTTAAGATCCTTGGTTTAGCCTCTATTCCCTTGTATACCCCAGTACATGTCTCTGTT
>NC_056728.1:530011155-530268655 GCF_019279795.1 Protopterus annectens | reverse complement strand
CGTGTCCTTTTGCATTTTATATCACTAATGTGGAGGGCTATCCTGTGTTTTAATGTACACGAGGACTGCCCCACATAAAATTCCCCACACTGACATATAGCCATATAGACCACCCAGGAGCTAGTAAAAGTAATGAGGCTCTTGATATCATACACCTTTCTTGTATTGATAGATGTAAAAGAACCAGTCTTAGACATTAATTTACAATATTTACAATGACCACAGTATGTACTAACTTTTACCATGGATCCAACTTCTTCTTTGAGGTAAAGCCCTTTCTTAAAAGATGACAAACATTGCCCTACTGACTTCCCCTTTCGAAATCCAAACTCACATCTAGAATTTAACAGAGTGGGAAAAAATGGATCCATATATAATATATTCCAATACTTAGAAATAACTTCCTTAATTTTGGAAGTATTACTAGCATAAGTTGTAATAAATTGAACACTCTTAGACAGGCCTCTTTTGGGACGTTGGGTATCTTGTAGCAAAACCCCCCTATCCATTGTCTTAACCTCATTATAAGCCTTCTCCACTATCCCTTTATTATATCCTCGGGCCAAAAACCTATGTTTTAAATCAAGAGCTTGTCTATCATATTCACTAGAATTAGAACAAATTCTCTTGATCCTCTGGAACTGTGCAACCGGAATGTTTCTGATGGTATGAGATGGGTGACAGCTATGAGCATGAAGAATGGAATTTTTAGAAAAAGGTTTACGATATAATGTAGTATCTAATGTGCCATCAAGCACCTTTGTGACATTAACATCAAAAAAATCAACTGTAAATAAATCAAGTTTCCCAATAAATGTAATGCCATACTCATTTGCATTCAATTACCTTTAAAGTTGTCCCATTCCTCTAAGCTCCCCTGCCATATAACCCAACAGTCATCTAAATAACGACGCCACATAACCAGCTGTTTCAAAAATGGAAAACCTTCAGTATAAATATACTGTGCCTACAAGTATCCCATAAACAGGTCAGCATATATGGGGGCAAAAGTAGCCCCCATAGCCGTACCTTTGACCTGTAAATACCAATGATTATTGAACTTGAAGGCATTATGCTCAAGCACCAGCTGTAATAAAGATAATAAAAATTCCATCTCAACCTCCGAAAACAAACCAGATTGCACCATCCAATACTGAACCCCTTTAATACCCCCTTGAAGTGGGATACTCGTATAAAGGGACTGTACATCCAAAGTTCCCAATAGGGAACTACTTGTAAGCTGCAAATCTTCCATAAGCTGTAAAAATTGTTTAGTATCCCTAATTCTAGCTCTAATTAGGGACAACAGGGGTTTGAGTTTAAATTCCAGATACTCAGATAGTGGTTGAATCACAGAACCTCTACTGGCCACTATGGGCCTTCCCGGGGATTATATAAAGTTTTATGAATTTTAGGGACTAAATAAAAATACTGAAAAGTAGGAATTTCTACTGTTAGTTGTTCCACTGAGTCCCCACTAATAATACCCTGTTGTTTTGCATCCAAAAGAAACCTGTCTATGACAGATTTAAACCCTTCACTAGGATCCATAGATAGAGAACAATATGAAATGGGGTCACTTAACTGTTTTTTAGCTTCCTGTTCATATTGTAATTTATCCCAAATAACCACTGCCCCTCATTTATCAGCCCCTGCCACTATCATAATATATTATTATTATTGACAAGGGACTTTAGGGCCTGACGTTCATCCATCGTCAAGTTATGGGAAGAACAGCTAAAAATTTGAGCCTGATTGACTTGTAGTTCCTGTAACACTAATTGTTCAAAAGTCTTAACAGCACTGTTATGTAATGGTTGAAAATTAGACTTCTTAAAATGAAAAGTGGCCCTGTCTTCTGCTAAATCAAACCCAGATTGGTGAGCAAAATAATATTTTAAATTCAAATTCCTGCAAAATTGTTTAAGATCATTTATTGTATCATAATGTGACACAAAAAAGGAAGGCACGTAGCTCAAGCCCTTATTTAACAACTTTAAAATTCACTATCAGTAAAAACATACTGTGTGAGATTAACCACTATCTGGTTCACATAACTATTGTCATCATTATTGTCCATTGTTGTACCCGGCAAAACCAGATCTGTAGGGCCTACCAACTGGCCCGAAACTGCTGTTCCATGCTTTTGTTTCCGATGTTTACGGCCTCCCCTCCTAAAGGGGTTCTAGTTTTTTTATGAACCGGTGACACTGATACCACCAAATCACCTTGCTCAGTCTCAGTATCAGTATTAGAAAAACTGGACGAAATCTCTGATGCACTGGAAGTGGATTTCGGCCTGCGTAGAATAGACCGTACTCTCTTACGCTTTGGTCTGTTCTGATTTGTATCATCAAAACGTACACCCTTCTTATTCCGTTTCCAAGTAAACACCATGTCATTTTTAAAATCATTCATATCACGTTGATATTTTCTCATTTTTCGCCCCTGCAACTCTATCATATTTATCCATATCTGCCATAAATTGTGTATATGTTTCTTGATAGTCACTAGACCCAGCAAAGACTATAGTACGTTCATGACTGGCCTCTAATTTAACAAACAGATCTGGTAACTGTTTGTCATAATAATCAACCAATAGCTCAATAAACATGTTTGAAGCTACTAATTGTACCGCTCGCCATCTCTTTATGAACTCAGGATCATCACCTCCCAATCCCGGTTAAGCTGAACCCTAAGGCCACGCGGTACTATTTTGGCTTGCAAATATGCTTTCAACAGTTTACTGTGCCAAACTAACAAATGTACCTTTTTGGTTATGTCCCCTAATAGCTTAAAGTGTTGTTTCATATCCAACTGCCCCATAGAGGTAGAACGCTCTTCCACCAAAGTAGATCTGGTAAAAATAGAAAAATCATCCTTGTCAGCAGTCAAATTATCCATAAACTGTTTAAAATCAGGACGCGCTGCCATATCCAAAGCGACTGTGAGCATCTCAATTGTACGTTGACCTCCAACCAACTAGGATAATCCACCACGTCTACTCAAGCCAAAAATAGGCCTACCACTAGTAACAGCACTCAAAGAATGAACACAGTCCCAAAAAACAAAGTGCACGTAAACCAGACCTGGTGCTCGGAAAACCAAAATACAAAGGTCCCAAAACACTTCCAGCACTCAATAAAAAGGAGGCTCCACGATAATTAAAGCATTTATTGCCAGCACAGTCTGTCCCACAGACCAGTTTCACTAAAAAAAGTCATCACTGTGTGCCTAAACGCATATACATCCTGCTTAAATAGTCATACATTTAAAGTGACAAGTCAGAGTTAGCATCATTACAGATAAATGTATATCCACCAAACAATGTACCACTCATATAACCCTTGACACATATTCCTCAAACATGTCAAACATATTTATAAACATACTTATAAACATATCATTAAACTACAAGGAGTATACTGCAAGTAAATATATGTAGACATAATATAAGACCTGCAACATAACTAAATAGATATAATGATAAATGCCATATACATGTTACCAAACCTACTGGTGACAATAAGAAAGAATTTTTTACCTACACCTAATGTTACATTACCCTAACAAACAATGGACAAATAATTATCTTATGTTATTATTCACCATTGGTCATAAGACCAGGTATGAAAAGAGCCCCCAGTGATGACGCTTTTTTAGCGAAACCGGTCTGTAGGGAAGACTGTGCTGGCAATAAATGATTTTTCAAACTGTCTTAATGACCAATGGTGAATAATAACATAAGATAATTATTTGTCCATTGTTTGTTTTGGTAAATAAACATTTAGTGTAGAGTAAAAATTGCTTTCTTTGTGTCACCAGTAGGTTTTAATAACATGTATATGGCATTTTATTTATATATCTATTTAGCTTTTATTGTTATGTTTTATATTATACTTGCATATATTTACTTGCAATTATATACTATTTGTATTTTAATGTATATTTTAATATGTGATATGTTTATAAATATGTTTGACAGGTTATGAGAATATGTGTGTTTGGTGGTGGGTGGTTGTTTGTTTGGTGGATATACATTTATGTGAAGGTTTAAATTCCTGACTTGTTACTTTAAATGTATGACTATATAAACAGGAATAATATGGGTTTAGCTTAGTGAATGAAGTCTTTTAGTGAAACCAGTCTGTGGGGCAGGCTTTGCTTATCGGAGCCTCCTTTTAGTGCTCATTGGAGCCTCTTTCACTGTGAGTGCTTTTTGTGTTTGAGACCTTTGTATTGGGTTTACCAAGCACAGGTTTGGTTATATTTACTTTTATATATATATATATAACATATATATATATATATATATATATATATCTATCACATTTTAGGCCCCCTTCATGTTGTCGACACTGTAGCGAGACTATATGAAGTGAGACCCAGCACTAATAAATGATTTAGTTATATATATGTATATATATATATATATATATATATATATATAGATAGATAGATAGATAGATATAGAGATATTTTTGATGAACATTGTCAAAAGTCATTTCATTCTATAATGATACTAGCTCATTTCACATTATCTTCATAGTTGATGATGTGTGTGCATACATATTTATTCAGTCTACCTTTCTACCATCAAATGTTTACCAACCAATGTTTTCTTAACCGGAGTCACCTATGTGTTGGTGAGGATTTAATTTTCCCACAGGTTGTTAGGGGCATATGCTCTTTAAATGTTTAAGAGTGTTTTAAATATTCATGAAGATGCTCACACATTGCTGTGTGGATGAATTATATGATTGCGGAATCTGGATTTTCTAAGGATTTGGAAGATTATTTGAGGTTAACAGTCCTGTAATCCCTAACATCTTTGGTATACCCAAACTCCACAAGTCTATGAAAGGTCCACCATTATGACCTATAGTGGTGGCTGGACACACTAAGGGAGTGATGTATTATGCACAGTGTCTGTCCTGTATGGTATTCTACATTTGTAAAATGGAGAAGCAATGCAAGATTTGATATACCAAGGTGTGTACATCATTAAAATTGAGGAGAGCACTAATGTGCTTCATAAGCACATTATAACCTATCCTAATTTTAAGAAATTTGTATTTTTTTTTTGGAACTGGTTGCCCTTTTTAATAGAGGAGGGACTTGGTCAGTTCTTTAGAGACAAGAAAATTATATTGACAATTGTTCCTGAATGTATGCAAATTTCCAGTAATCTGTGTAATAATTTCCTTTAAAACTTTGCTCCATAAAAAGGGGTTAAAGATTTAGGGATGGTTAAAATAAATAAATAAATATTCTTAGGGGTTGAATTTATATTAGTTGCACATATACGTGTCACTGATATTTAATGCTCTTGTTTATATTTACATTTATTTTTATTTTTATATATGTAATACAGTATTTATGATTATAATAGCAAGATCTGCCATTGTATATGGAAATATGAGCTAACATGATTGCAGATCATAAAAATATTTTGTGTTCAATAATATCAATGTTTTTATAAGTTCAATTTATATGTACAGGAAATTGTGGTTGGATAACAATAATTTTTTTTCTAATAGGTTATTTAAACTGTTGTTCATTGTATGTACTGAAGTTCTAATAAAATTCAAGGGTTACAAACGAAAGCACTTAACAATAAAACTTTTTATCTGCAGTGTGCATTTCCAGATCAGTATTTTGAGTAGCTATCTTGTACTTTGAAGTTTTTTGTGTTTTGAATACCTTTGTTATTAGACTTTGTAAACACAAACATTGTGGTCCAGTAAGTGCATACATGTACTAGAGATACAATATATTGGACCTGGTTCTCACAAATATCAGAGAAAACTGCCCACCCCCACACACAGTGTTATGTCCTCTCTGGTAAGGTCAGACCACAAAGTATTCTCCTTCAAATTAAGAATTCATTCTGTAACCCCAGAAAACCCTGTAACAGTCAAAACTACTGCAATGACCTTTAATTAAGCGATAAACTGTTAAAATGTTATGCTCCACCAAAACCAGATAATGTGGCAGATTATGCAGCAATATTCACAGAAGCTCTGTACAGCTATGTCAATGACTGCTGTGCCTAGCATAAATAAACCCAAAACTAACTCAAAAGCAGAACATCCTGAGGGAATCTAAAATTAAATAGGTTGTACAACAAAAGAAAAATGTCATGGCTAAAATTAGGAAGCTTAACACCAAACAAAATATAAAAACCTTTATCAAACTAAATAGACAACTAAGGAGTAATTGAGTCCAACAAATCAAATTTTGAGGTAAAAATAGCATCCCAGGCCAAGAGCAGCAATAAGACCTTATTTAGCTATGTCCAGAACTTTAAAGGCAGCACACAACAGTGTGCTGAACTGTTGGTAAACGGATCCGCAATAATGTATGCAAAGAGAACATATACAAACTTCTGACTGACAAATTCAGCTCTTACTTTGTCTCACTCTCATCACCAGCTGCCACACAGAAAATGCCATCTAACATAACCCCTCCAACTACTCACAGGGAGCTGGTCTTAGATGTACTCTCTATGGCCAAGAATACAGCTTTGATGGGTCCTGATAATATCCTTGGCTGCTTAGTAAATAGCCTGAAATATGACTTATCAGGACCAATGGAGTCACTATTCATCCACAGCCTCTGCGCAGGCTTTGTGCCATGTGAATGGAGGACTGCAACAGTCAACCCTCTGCACAAGAGTGGACCTTCAGTGCATCCCAGGAACCACTGAACCATTAGTCTAACTAGTCTCATAAAAAAAACCTTGGAAAGAACTATCATGTAAATGATTAACAATGACATAGGAAACCTTCAGACACTGGATCCAACCCAGTTTGGTTTCATCAATAACAGGTCATTCTTACTGAAGCTGGTGAACTTTTCTGAGAAGGTCACCAAGGCAATGGATGAGGGTAAAATGTTGTGTACTGCCCTACCTTGACCAAAGTAAGACATTTGATACAATACCCTCCTCGGGCATTGTTAACAAACTCATGGAATTAAGTATAGACCCCTATATAACTAACTAGATAGACAACTGGCTCACAGATGGGACCTAGGAAGATAGAATTGGAGAGACTCCTCCACAAAGACGGCAGTCACCTGTGGAGTCACCCCAGGACTCTGTGCTGTGTCTGTTCAGGCCAATGCAAAGACCAGTGGGTATGAAATATGAAACTCATTCCTGATTTGACACCTATGTCACTGAGGGACAGTGGCAAACTTTAAATCAAGCCCTAACATACACTCCTTAAAGTAATCTATAAGGCACAATAACTCCTGATATACATTTGGAATGCATGGCTAAGCATATGAAGGCCCCAGTGGTCATTAGTCTAGTATACACCTATGAACCTATGAACATTGCATTGATGATCCTCATACTTCCCTTTGCCAGACTACACATGAGGAGAATACAATAGCACCTCAGATTACTCTGAACCCATTATTTACACCCTTTGACTTTTCATATTGTTGATTTGTATATATTCATATAGGAATTGTAAAGAGAAAGACTCATTAGTGGGTAGACCAGATTAAATGCAGTCCAGGTCTTCCATTCTACATTCTGCCCCCCTCTAATCAGCAACCACAGACATGTCATACCTGCAGCGTATCCAAAGGGGCAAAAGGGCAAACTCTGTAGAATCAAGAAGACAGGCAGAAGCACATAAATGTCATAGAAATGTTAGCTGTTATCAGTGTTTTGAATGCCTTGAATCATCTCTGGGCCTCATGTCCTCTGCAGGTAGACACAGACAATACCACAGTGATGTGATACATGAACAAGCAAGGGGGGAGCAGATCATACCCCCCCCCCCTTTGCAGGCTGGCTATGATGGCTTGTGATGTAGAAAGTTAACTCATCCTCTCTCTCTTCAGGCTGCATACATTCTGTCAGAGAAAAACCTTATTGTGGACAAGATCATCAATACCAGGATAGACCCACACACTTGAAAAGTTCATTCTTAAGGCTTCTATGATTTGATCTGCCTGTAGTGAACACTTGAAATACATCTGTTAACTTTTCTTCAGAACAAAAAACTAGAGAAATTCTGCTCCAAGATACCTTGTAAACAGGCCATTAAGATCATTGTTTTTTTTTCCTTCTAATATGGATGGGAATGTTCCTATATGCGTTTTCATTCTCTCCACTGATTACTAAGGTTTTTTTAAACATTCAAAAGGACTCCCCACAGATTATAGTGGTGACCATCTGGCCAAGGTAACTGTGGTCTTTTGTTTAGTCTGATAAGTGGCAATTACCACAAGCTTCCACAATGACTAGATTAATCCACACAATATAGTGGGAGTTTGGTGCACTCTGATCTGGAAACTCTTCAACTAACTGCCTGGATGTTAGAGTTTTAGTATGCTTTAGACATCTTTTTCTGAGGAGGTACAGCATGTACTGAAGAAGGCCAGAAAACCTGCTACTAGGAAATAATATAAGGGCAACTGGAAATGATTTTCTAGTTAGTGCTACTCAAGTAACTATGATCCTCAGCATGCCTAGATTACTCTGGTTCTTGATTATTTGTGTGAGTTACTGTTGAATGGTCTGTCATGCTCTTCTATTAAAGTAATTTATTAGCCATTTCTACTTGTCTGCTCTTTGCTACCTCTTTGTAAGGGTGTGAAAGTAAAGCAGCTTTGAAAGTGGTCTTACATACACACCCAACAAGGACAGTGGTGGATTGTCCATGGGATCTCGATTGTGTACTTAAGAAGCTTACTCTGTTTCCATTTCATCCAGCTTATGAGGTGGAAATGTTCATAACTTGGAAACTGGTGTTACTTATTTCTCTGATATCTGTAAAGTGAGTATATGAGTTACAAGGTGTTATGGTAACTCAGCCCAAACTCGTTTTTCACAAGGACAAGTTTTCTTTGACAGCAAATTTGACCTTTATGCCTGAAGTTATCTCAAAGTTTGCTTTAAGCCAAACTATTCATCTCCCAGTATTATTTCCTGAACAGAATGAAGATAAAAGATTATTCAGACTCTGAATATACACAGGAACCACAAATATAACACAGACAAAACTTAACATTTTAAGAAAGCAAAACAGTATTTGTTTCCTATGAAAATAAGAGAAAAGGACAACCAGTGCCATACTTGATTATTTCTAGTTGGTTGTCTCATACTATAACTTTTTATTATGCTCACCACAAACAGACACTTCCAAAATAGGGTTACAACTCCTTCATCAAGATCATTAGCTCCTTCTGTGGCTTTCTGGAAACTGGTGGACTCTAGAAATATTATACATGAAATAACGTCATCCTCTATACATGCCTTTACAAAACATTATAAACTGGATTCCTTTTCTAGACCTAAGACTGACTATGTTCGGACCATACTCCATGAGATCTAAAAGTCTTAAGCATCGATGCCTTACCTTTTCTCTATACCTATATTCCCATAGTCCATCCTAGATGTAAAAATGGAATCCCACTTGTAAAGTTTTGTAAAACATTACCTAAATACTGCCTGGACATGTCACTGTAAATATCCTCCTTGATCTCTTTCCCCTTTTCCTTATTCCTACGGTCACTCACTTCTTACCATGTCATTATAAATTCTCTATATTTCATCCTGTCTGCTACTCCTTAGCCCAGCTCTCACAGTTTTCATTTCCACAATACTCCTTACCAAACCCCCTCACTACTTCTATCTTTTCTTCTTCTGATTATTTAAATGACTCTCCTATATTTCTATTCCTCCTACCTTACCTTCCATCAAAACTTACATACATGCTTATATCCAATCTGCTTCTTCCTCTCCTAATTATCTTTCTACTGACAGGATTTCTTCCATGCTCACCATCTAACAAATACTGTATTATTAACCCTGCTTGAGCCTCTGGGTACACTAATAATCAATGTAAAATGTGATGTTTCCAGTACTGTGCTATTTTGGTAAAGTCTGCAGATAGTTTTAATGCTTTCTAGTCCTGTATCCTACTAGCCGTTGTGATCTGTGTATTATTGTGGTGTATCTGATATGCCTGCAGATAGATTTAATGTATTTTAGTGCTGTACCTTCTAAACATAGTGATTTAATTACTTGTTCTACTGTGGAGCTTTTATCCCAAGGCCTCCACTGAAAAAGGGCTTTTGCTCAGTCAGACTATCCTGGAAAACAAATGTCAAATAAATAAATCAATAAATAAATCAGTAACTATAGCTTAGGATACTGCAATGGTTATCCGTTCATGAACATAGTACAGCTGTGTAAGTTAACATACCATAATACTAGATGATCTAATGAATCACTGTTCCTATAGCTGTCCCTCCTTCCAGCCCCTTTGTCTGTGCTGCCAGGGTGTGGTTCACCCTTCCTTTTATAGGTTTTGTCATTATTCTCTTTGTTGCCAGTCCCATGCCCTCAGGGCTATTGCCCACATCTGCACGCAAGCAATGCTCTGAAGCTTTTAGTACTCCACTTGCCTTTTATATGGTGTTCCTTGCATGCCCCTGACAGGAAGAGTGCATGCAAGGCACCCACAGTTTTGAGAAGCTGGCCATTGCAAGGGGAAGGTAAACCCGTAACACTTAGTCTATTAGTCAACTGCAACAGTGATCCATTGAATATATATTCTTATGGTAAGTTTACTGACACGACTGTACTATTGTTGCAAGTGATAGGTTACAAACTGGTGATTCACTTCCAGAGAGAGGAAAATATGTTTTGAAGAGTGCTCTTAAAGTTAATGTGGATCTGGAACCTTTTTAATTACTTTATCATCTGTGTACATAACATAACTGGTAACAGGCAGATCACAAGGCATATCATTTATAAAAAGTGAAAATAGCAGTTGGCTAAGTGACATCCATTGAAGAACCACCTTAGACACTGAGTCTAAATCAGAGCAAAGACTGTTTCCCATAACTCTGAGGATCTGCTAGAGAAATACTTGAAAATCCCATGCAAAACACAGTAGAAGACTCCAGTAATTTAGTTTTTGTACTAGTAATGGATGGTCTATGTTTCCAAAAGTATGATTCATATTTCTTCAGAACTGATTCACAATAACACCACCCATTTCAATCCCAAAGAATTTGCTTATCCCCTAGACAACAAATTTAGTGCGGCTATTACCTTACCCTACATCATAGCTACCCCCAACTTCATAGTCCCTGACCCAACTTAAGATCACTATGGAACAAGTCTTACCTACCTTTCCTAAAACAAAGAAGTCCACAGGTACCCTGAATATAGAATAGAGACTCCATGCAGTACTGCAAAAACACAAGTTTATTCAGCAGACAAGACACACATTAATGCTGTACACACACTACATTTTCGTTTCAATTGCTTCTTCAGATGCCGACTGAATCCTATCAGGATGCTTTTATAATGCCACCAAACCACTCATACACAAACTTATTTTTTATTAATTTTGTAAATGGCAGGATATGTACATATCCTGCCATTTACAAAATTAATGAAAAATAAGTTTGTGTGTGTGTGTTTGCATTTAGTTGTATGCAGGATGATTAACTAGCTTATATTTCTGTTTAAAGACGGATGACTATTATTGCTGAACCGGAAACACATTGCTCTTCGTGTATACACTATGCTTGAAAAATGGGGAAACCGCAGGGGTTAATTGATGGAATTTGTGTATTGGAGGGAGGCCAATGATTTACAGACTGACTCACATAACAACTCTTACTATATAAATTTCGAAAGCAAGTAATATACAACAACAGCCATAAGACCTGCTTGTTGGAACACATTCAACACGATATTGCAAGTTCCCAGTTATATCACTTATGCAGGGCCACACAACACAGCTGGGCACTGCTGGCAAACTCCCACTCCCAGTTTCAGCAACCTGAGAAAGCACTTACTGATAGTGAAAACATTTTACTGAAAATACAAGTAAAGATAAGAAAAATTAAATATTTAAACACAAAAAGGTATGCTTAGTAGGAATGCAAAGCCACCGTCATCATCCATTCTGTTACATATTACTCTAAATTCAATGTTTCAGAAGAGCTAGTTTTACCAAGAATTGCACTTATTTTAAGAAGTATATCATTTGAAGTTAGATTGGTAAGCAAAACCCCCTCCCCCACAGACATTGTATTTAATCTCTGTTGTTCATTACCAGACTTTATTCCCAGAATGTCTGTCTCTTCTTTATTAAATTTAATACTTTCTATTATACCTGAAAATCCCAGTCCTTTACTCTTTTGCTCATTAATTCTCAAATCTTGCACCTTTAATTTCTTACTAAGTGCCTTAACAGCTGTTTTCATCCATTCTTCACTTTTTACGATGAAAACTAAAACATCTGTAAAAGAAAACATTACTGGAATCTGAATTACTTCTTCTGTACAATATTTAGTTTCCTTTAGTGTTAAACTTACTTCATTCAAAATTGCATTCATTGTTAATGCAAACAATATACTACTCTCTGGACATCCCTGTTTTATAGCATTTTTTATTTCTATTTTCTCACTCAACCAGCCATTAACTACTAATTTTACTTTATTTCTAGTATACACTGACACCAAAACATTAATTATTTTTTTACTTAACTCATATTTTTCTAAAATGTCCCATAACACTCCATGTTTTATCTCATCAAATGCTTTACTTACATCTCCTGTGTTCTTCACCTCCTTTTGTTCCAAAAATTGCTTCATTCAATAACTCATTTACTTTGATTTCTATTCTATTTTTATTAACTTCATAAATATCTTATAATCAACACTTCTTCTTTTCCCGGCTAGGGGTCGCAACAGCAGATCACCTGTCTGCTCATGACTGGCACTGGAGTTTTACCGTGTCGAATTGCCAGCCTGGCACCCAACCTTCCACAGAAGGCACACACACACACACACACACACACACACACACACACACACACACACACACACACACACACACACACACACACACACACACACAATGTCTTTGGCCAATTTAGAGTGTCCAATCCACCTACGGCATGTCTTTGGGATGTGGGAGGAAACCAGAGCACCCGAAGGAAACCCAAAAAACCACAGGGAGGACATGCAGACTCCGCATAGAAGGCACCCCAGCCAAGGATAAAACCAGAGAACCTCTTGACTGTGAGGTGGCAACACTGACCGCTGCACAACCGTGGCCACCCATCTCATAATCAACACTAGCAGTCTCTAATTCTTTATATCTGTTCTGACTCCTTTCTTCCATATGAACTTCAATGTACCCATACATATTCTTTTGTCTTGTATACCTTACTCTAACCATTCATTAAAAACCTCCAAGAGACATTCTTTTTGCCATTCTTGCATATGTCTATACATCAAACTTTCAATTCCATCTATACCTGTAGCAGCTTCCAGGTTCACTGGTTTTAAAGCTTTTTTTATTTCTATCATAGTAATCTTTTTGTTCCAACTCCTCATTATCTTCGCTGGCAGCGTTGGCTGTTACCATGACTCCCATATCTGGCATGCATCACAGCTGTACAAGAAGTTTGCCAGAGGGGACATCCCGTACGACTATCTAGGGGGGATGCTGTCCATGCACTGAAACGATGGATGATGATACCCATCAGAAATGTGCACACACTTACTGAAGAAGGCCATAATGAGGCACACACACAAACTAGAAACATCATAGAGCATGTGTTTGGGCTGCTCAAGTCATGGCTCCAGTACCTCAATATATCTGGTGGAGCCCTGCAGTATTCTCCAACCACATGTGCACAGATTTTCACAGTATGTGCCATGTTACACAATATGATCCTGTGGAAACAGCTGCAGCAGGATCATCACAGGGAAGGGAAACACACACACCCCCCACCAGTGTCAAGGTCCCCACAGCCACACCCACAGGGGGACTTGGAGGAGGAAATACCCTGAGGCTGTCCCTGTAGGCAGATGTAGGTGTGCCCAATATGCCCTGGCCTTGGCAAGGAGGCAATGCCTAGCACACAGGTTCATAGGTTCATAGGTTGGTACTGGGCTATCTGCCCGAAGGCATATATTAGCCCAGCCACGTTGTGCAGTATTCACCTCCCCTTTAGTAGTTCCCTAGACCCTTGTACTAGCAGCTAGTACCCTTGGCCCCTTTCTAGTAGTGCTGTTGTTGTGATCCCTGGTGTGAACTTTCTGTTACCCATTGACTCATCGAGGTTCCTCTTGAAGAGTGATAGTGAGGGGCTCTGTCTTATGTAGATCGAGACCCTGTTCCATAGTAAGGGAAGTCTTTGCGAAGGGAATCTATCCCTCCAGCATGTTCTATTCATTGTTGTGTTGAGGTTTATATCCCTAGAGTGCGTAGCTCGAGTAGATTTGGTTTTGCTAAGATGGAGCATGTTCAACAATTCTGGGTTGGACATGGCTCTGTACGTTAGACAGAGATCGCCTCTGAGAAGGTGGTATGCAACAGAGAACAGTTTTAGCTTTTTCAATCGTGCTGCATAGGGCAACTGTTTGAGGCCAGTAATCCTCTTGGTTAGGTACCTCTGTGGTCTCTCCAGCTGCTGGAGATGTCTAGCCAGGTACATTCCAATTGGTGCATTGTACTCAATAATGGGTCTGATGAGGGAAGAGTAGAGGGGCACCATTACATCCTTAGATCTTGACGCAAACCCTTTCGTGATCAGATGGGTCACATAGAAGGATTTTCTAACCACTTTGGCAACATGGTTACCAAAGGGAAGCTGACTATCTACTTGGGTCCCTAGATCCCTTATTTCTTCTTCAGATTTCAGGGGATTACCTCCTATGTTGTAGTTTGCAGGTACTCTGTTTTTCCAAAGGGGATTCGTACGCATTTTTTTGCATTTAGCTTGAGACCATGGCTTTGACACCATGCATCAGTCTCATTTGGGCCCTTCTGGAGGATCTCCATGTCAGCCGGAGACTCTATTATAGCACCCAGTTTGCAGTCGTCCGCAAACTTAGTCAGCCACAACACTTCCGTGCTTGCCTGTACTTCTGAGAAGTATATGCCAAACAGGAGAGGCCCCAGGACAGAGACCTGAGGCACACTGCTCATTACTGGTCTGGATTCGGACATAGATCCCACTACTCTTACTTTATGGGATCTGTCTGAGAGCCAGTTTGCGATCCATCTTGTGACGTAAGGGTTTATGCCCAGGCTGGTGAGCTTATCAATAATACCTGAATGGGGAATGGTGTCAAATGCTTTAGCAAGGTCAAGGTAAGCTGTGTGTACCTCCTTTCCCTTATCTATAGCCTGAGTAACTGTCTCAAAGAAATCCACCAGATTCAGGAGGCATGATCTGCCCTTGATGAAGCCGAACTGTGTGGAGTCCTGTGACTGGAGGTTCCCAATCTCTTTGTTTATGAGTTCCATAATGATTTGCTCCATAGCCTTACAGATCAGACTGGTCAGGCTTATTGGTCGGTAGTTCCCAGGGTCACTTGTGGTCCCACCCTTGTGTAGCGGGACCACTGTTGCCGTGCGCCATTCTATGGGCGCATATCCTGTGGAGAGGCTGAGACTGAGCAGTGTATTAAGATGCACTGACAACCTATTGTCCTAGGGATTGACACCTTACTCTGACTCACATACATACTAAAACTAATGTCAGCCACCCCACATAACCTGTACCTTACCATGTATTGGCTGTGAACTGTGTGCATCAGTCAGAGTTAGCCCTGCAACACAGGTATCTCAACTGCTGCATTCATAAGGTAAGTCACTCTCCTTTACAACAAATGTATGGCATACTAAGCTATGGTAGCATACATATGGACCTGCTGCATGTATGCAAGGGAAAAGAGTAATCTACTGGGCTACTTGCAGAGAACTAACAGGTATGTGGGACAACAGATACTCTGTCCAATACTGACTGGCCCATAATATGTATTAGGCCACAAGGCAGCAAAATCCACTGCAGAATGCAAGGAAAATGCCAAACAGCAGAGTCATAGGACAGATGCATGACCGTCAATGCTAGAGTCCCTTACCCCCAGCACATCAGTGTTCCCATACAACTGCAGTAACAGTATGTTTACTTGGCTATATTGTCAGACCACACAATCACAGGGCTGTCCTAAACAACCTGACTACATGTTCTATTTTCCACAATAAGCAGGAGTTAAAGTGTATGTCTGTCTGCTGCTGATAGTGTGAGGAATTAAACCACATTTTCTGGTAGCTGGTGTGGCTCAGTGGGCTAAGGACATTACCATGGTTGATTGTGTGCATGGTTTGAACCTGGCTGTACCTACACATTTTGCATGTGAGGCACTCCTATAGTAGGAATCCTGCAGACTGTCAATATGCCCCAATCTGTGACTGCAGAAAAGTTGGGCAAAGCCAGAGACAATGTTGGGACAGAGGGCCAAACCTACAGACATTATACATGCTCTGAGTAACCTAGAAGGTGGCTAGTATAACAGCAGGTTGCAACAGGTCAGAAGAACAGCAGGATGTAAAGGCCATCACTTAACTGTGTCAGTACTTACAACAATTTATTGGGCTCCATTTAGTAGTATATTACCAGAAAACACAACTGTATGAGGAAAAGAGCAGAAATATGAGATGGTATGCTGGACATCCTGCTAAAACGTGCACAGTGAGAGGAGTGAAGACTGTCACCCTGTGTGTGGTGTAACAGTAGCTGTCAGTATGTGGCACACCATACCAACAACCACTTAGAGCAGGAAATTTGGACAAAGCCATAAATAGTACTGGGACAAAGGCCTAAATATAAGGAGAAGGCTTAACTACTGACCAAATGTAGACATTTGAGAGTATAACAGGTCATGCAGTAGCATGGGTTTCCTGGTGTGTATGGAGTCAGTAACTCATATGTATGTCGTCATTTCCTAATGTCAGTCTATAATGAACAGTCACTGATGTACCAGAAAATAACAATGCTATATAAAATGTACCATACATATGATGCAAAACTCTGTACAGTCTATTACAATCTGTACAGTTGAAAGGTATGCATCATATATTAAGTTCAGCACACAGCCGCGGAATCCCTTGAACAAATTATCAGGGAAGTGCTGGACTGTTGAAACAGGTGCAGCAACCAATTGGCTACACACACAAAATGCCGGACCAGAGTACAGGTAGGTCTAGCCTGGAGTGACCTTGTAAGTAGTGACAATCACACTGGGCATGCTCCTACACTGAGCTAACCTGAGCCCATGTCTGATGCCTCATCTGCCTATAAAATTGATATGTGAAAATATGACTGTGCATACATACAGCTATGTATACGTATCTGTCTCTCTGTCCTCCTCACACATGATTACCCTGTCTATCAGTATGTGGCACACACACATACATAAATATATCTAGGTAACACACACACACACACACACACACACACACATACATATATATATATATATATATATATATATATATATATATATACACACACACACACGCACACGCACACACACATATATATATATATATATATATATATATATATATATATATATATATATATATATATATATATATATATAAATGTACACACACACACATATATATATATATATATATATATATATATATATATACACACACACACACACACACATATATATATATATATATATATATATATATATATATATATATATATATATATATATATATATATATATATATATATATATATATATATATATATATATATATATATATATATATATATATATATATATATATATATATATATATATATATATATATATATATATATATATATATATATTATGGGAACACTTCACAATGCCGAAATCCTGAAAGATCGAATTTCATATGGCCGAGACCATATGATCGAACTTTTGGAATCCCAGCAATGTGAACGGAGATCTGCATACAGCACAGAATGGGAGATTTCCCTTTTCCCTGATGTAGTGCAATTTTGGAGTTGTAATATTTAAGTAGGGGGGGTGTGGGGCCCCCTTGAAGAAACATTTAAATTGTTGTTTTGTTTTTTTTTTTGGATTTGTTTCGGAATTTCAATATTCCGAAACATCAATCATGTGGTCTCGATCATATGAAATTTGATGTTTTGGAATTTCGAGATTCTGAAGTGAATCCATATATATTTGTTTGTGTCTTTCGGATTTTCCCGGTTAGGGGTCGCCACAGCGGAACTCCAGTCCGCTAATGATTGGCAGTTGATTTTTACATACTGGCTTGCCAGTCCTGATGCACAACCTTCAACAAAGGTACACTCATTCACGCATGTCTCCATGTAGAAGACACTCTGTCTGAGCTTACTGTGGCGACAAAACGCGCCAACAAGACACCACCAATATATATATATATATATATATATATATATATATATATATATATATATATATATATATATAGCTACATAAATGTGTAGAGTGATGTACACCATCCACATATATATATCTAACACAGTTACATAACGCACACACACAGCTACACTTAAGTTGACATCCCTGTTATATATATATACATATACATATATATATATATATATATATATATATATATATATACATATATATATATATATATATATATATATATATATATATATATATATATATATATATATATACATATATAAGGGTCCCCTTCAGTAAATCAAATGTTTACAAGTTCATACCACATATGGTCGAGACCATATGTTCGAACTTGTAAATGTTCGATTGGACTGATTGGAGATCTCCATACAGTGCAGAAAGGGAAGATTTCCCATTTTCACAATGTAGTGCGATCTCGGAGTTGGTATATTTAAGTAAGGGGGGTGTGAGGGGTGAAGGGGGATGTAGCCCCCCTGCTATAGATGTTTAGTTTTGTGTTTTGTTATTTTATTTGTTTTTACTTCAGTGTTCTAACTTTTATGAGTTCGAACATATGGTCTCAGCCATATGTGGCTCGAACTTGTAAAAGTGTGATCTACTGAAGTAGATCCATATATATATATATATATATATATATATATATATATATATATATATATATATATATATATATATATATATACATTTACAAAAATGTATGAATGTGCACTCCTGCATGCAGTATGCTGGGGTATCTGCACCTGCACATACAACAATTGTCTGATGGTAACAGACCAAGGCCGCATATTGACATAATCCACCCAACCACAGAACCCTGTACCTGTGGAATGTCACTCTGTAGACAGACAATGGTAAGCAGGTGGTGTAATGTGCAATGGCTTCAACACAGGACTTGGACAGGCCATAATGTCACTGGCCAATTGTCCACCTAGCAAACTGCAACTGGCCAGAAATGGTGATAGTGATACCTGTACACACATAGCAGGGGTATTAACAGGTACCCCACTGCAAGGACAGTAGATACAATAACAGCATAAAGCAAGTTCACTCTACAGGCCACACATGGTGTGTAATACAAAGCCACTTTGTGCAGCCCACAAGTACTGTGGCAGCAGCCGCATGGACAGCTGATGTAGCTGGTGGAGTGCGCAATAAGTACTGCGAGCTATAGTATGTAATAGTAGGTAAGTAGAGGTTTTAATCTCACTCAACCAGTGTGTGTGTGTGTGTGTGTGTGTGTGTGTGTGTGTGTGTGTGTGTGTGTGTGTGTGTGTGTGTGTGTGTGTGTGTGTGTGTGTGTGTGTGTGTGAATACATCCCTTTATAGCAGTGTACACATGCCTATCTCTGTGCAATGGTTATACGTTTTAAGGCCCTGTGACTATCTGTCAGCCAGGTAAAAGAAGAAGTCTTCAGAGCCAAGCGCCACACAAGGTTTTTAATAAAATGTATAAAACAGGTTAAGCGATTTCATCCACAGGTATCAGGACTTCATCAGAACAGAATCAGAAGAGCACTTAACCTGTTTTATACATTTTATTAAAAACCTTGTGCGGCACTCGGCTCTGAAGACTTCTTCTTTTACCTACAGTTATTCAGTTGTGTGCATGTTGTACTACCTGCCAGCCACCCCATTGGCCTCTTTTACATGGCCTGCTGCTGTCATCCACCTTAACAGCACTGGATGGCAATTTCAGACCTGGTAAGCTCCATGGTGCATACAATAAGTACTTAGTACTATAGTATATGTGAACAGATAGGTATGCGTTTCTAATCTCAATAAAGTCGAGTGTACAAATCTACTCCCATGCAGCAGTACACATATGGCCACATGGGTGTGCAATCATCATGCATTTTACTGCCCTGTCACTTGCTGTAAGGCCTAAATAGCCCACATCTACCTAGACATAAATGCTACCACCACCTACATTTTTATGTACAGAACACCCAGGTCACATGTATCAAGGGTAGCAGTCCTTGTCACAGGGCATGCATGCATGATTATGCTGAATGCCCCCATTGTCCCTGGCACACTGTTCTACAGATATGCAGCTAGGTAACCATGCATGTATACAGCCGTACCTTGCTGATGTCATATGTCTGCTGTGCTTCCATGCCATCCTGTACCGCTGTATTGCTGCCAAGTCTCCATAGCTTAACCATTCAGACCCCTGGAACAGAAACATACACAGATCTGTGAGCCATCTGTCATTCTGCAACAGTACCACCAATCTAACATTACACAACAAAGGTACACAAAGTGTGATGTGTACTCCTGACACATGCCAGCATACAGCACCTGTCATGGCATAACACTTCCACACTACAAAACTACATGTAATGTAATATAGTCATCCTGTGCATCAGACACATATTTATATGTCCCTACATCGATGGTATGGATGGCAGGGATGTGGCATAGGTATCATCACATGCACAGGGTGTGGTGGGGGTGCCCGAGACTTAGGTTGTGCCAAACAGTTGATACCATGTGTGTGAGTCAGGAAGGGGTGTTGGCTAGCTGGGACATGGAGAGGTGCCATGTGTGTCTGTTGATAACCTGCATGTGACAGTGATGGTTGAGTGTGTGTGTTTGTGTGTACACAGTCAAGCCCAGTGCTAGCCCTACAAGTGTGCATGTTGGACAGCACTATCCACTGCTATCTCCCACATGATATCCCACAGTCTATCAACATACTATGTACGTGGCTATCACCAACATAGTAACAATACCGGTTATGTCCCTGTGTGCCGTGACAGAGTGTGCTGTATGTCTCCACAGCGATCAATACCATCTACTATGTGTCCTCTATGGGCAAAGTCCCACTACTATGTCATACATTCACTGTCAGACAAATAGCTGTGTGTTATTACAAGTATATGGGGATAGTCTGGCAACACTGGTGTGCCACAATGACAGACAGCAATGCAAACCTGCTGTAGTATATCTTCCCTGTAGGCAATCCAGGATAACATTGTTACTGGTCCAGTACACAGATATTTGCAGAATGTGTACGTGTGCCTGATATATGTGGTCCTGTTGGCACAAACATGTGGATGTCTGGCAAACGGTTGGCCAATAATTGATGGTTGTTGTCAGAATATAGAGAATCTGGCTGTCACACATCAGAACCCCCAGAAAAAAAATTATGCTACACTAATATCTGTTTCTCTATTCATACTCTTACTTTGTATGACCAATATGTACACTTTGTTGCTGAGGTTGAGCCTGATTTCTCCCACTAATAATGGCTATGACTTGAATTTCACCTCAGTCCTCCCACTAATAATGGCTATGACCTGAATTTCTGCTCTAGGGGGTTGCTAGGTATGTTTGCCATAGCTCTCAAGTGGTGAGATATGAATGTCAACCAAACAGTGACCTAGCCAGAGTACACCAGGGACAGTCAGGGACACCTTTACAATGTCTGAACTATTCATGTGTGACATTCACAGACTAAGAGGAGCTGAATGACAGTACATCATGTGATATTACAGCTATGTCCACCCTTACTTACTGTCAATATGTCTAACTCAAATCTGGTAGCTTTCATACAGGAGCCAACCATTGTAGGAGGGAGTGAGAGGGCCACAGCTGTGATTTCATTCACAGCAGGTCCAGCTGAGAGGCATGCCTGTAGCTTTGGGACAGCAGAGTATCACCAGCATGTCATTCCCAGAGATATACTACAGGCCTACTGTTGTACTCCCTATTCCCCATAACTGCATCCTCCCATCTGAATCCCATTATATGAGGACTTGTATGACAAACCTGGTAGAGATACAGAATCCTTTTGTGAACAAATCCTCAAGATAAAGCTTGCTAAATCATACTCTGCCTTGGTTAACCAACTTACAGACTTGTTTTCCATAGGCAGTTGCTTGTCTTTTGTAAGTCATGCTCATTAACAGGTAATTGCCTGTGCACAAATCCCTGGCTCAGACTTGCTAATTGCATCCAAACCATCTGGGTTGCACTTTCATTAGCCAATGATATGGCACCACAGTGCAATATTTAAGTCATTAATGTAGGGGTTGGCCCCTTTCTTAGTCTTTGAGACAGACATTAGCAAAGTGTGGAGACTATAGCATCACAGATGGTAGGTACAAATACTGTCTACTGTTGAGATTTATGAGATATGTCCACAGTTTTGCATGCTATGTTTGGCCATTGTCAAATGACATTCCACTGGATTCAATAAGCTGTTTTCTCTGTGCAGGAATAGTGTAGCAGCTCTTGTATGGAATATGGCAGCTGAGCAATCTAGTAAACAAGGCTGTGTGCGTACACAAGCCTGCCAGCACTATCCTTGCATGGACACCACTGAATAATGATAATTACCTCATTTGCTGGTGAAAAACATGCAAATGAGGTGAAATAGTGATTCAGTAAGCAGGCAGGCATTCATGCCATTATACTGTCCGCTGCAGAAATGTATTTGGCTACTAGCCGAATATATTTCTGAAAAAATCAAAATGGAGGCATGACAACTCAAAGTAAAGCATGTATTATAATCCGTAGGCATGCCAATGGCCAAATATATGGCTATTGGCATGGGAAAGTGTTGCAAATTTATAAAAATAAAAGTTTTTTTTGGGTGGATTTCAGCCGTTTAAGCATAGGGCAGTGGCGCGCAAACGGGATCATGCCGAAAAAAAAAATGTGAAAAGGCAATTTTAAGTGAAATCTGTATTTTGCCATTATAATCTATGTCATGCAGAATCAAAGCAATAACAGGAAACACTGGTTGCTAAGGATGAAGGCTGTGGTGTAGTGGTGTAACCAGGGACTAAGGCAGTAGGGTATGCAAATGAGCAAATTTTACTGAGTCACTAAATGGGAGACCATTCTTTGGCTGCACCTAACCATGTAGGAGCTATAAGGTAGTGGTGTAAGCAGGAGGAGCAGCTGACATGAAAAGGGGGTGTGTCATCCTTGGTGTAAACTCATTCAGCCCCACGGCTCCCAGTTAAGCTTAGTTAAGCAGAGCTAAGCAAGGGGGTGTGTTCGGGGCTGTATTGACTTATTCCATGAAGAGTGTGTTCATGTTCAGGGGATGGCCATTTTTACTGCAAAGTGTTTACATTAGCTAAACGGGTTTGCACGGCACTCATTGGGTCTGAAACAAACAAACAAAAAAAAAAAAAAAAAACAGAAATAGCAGTACTGTTTACACTTGAGCAGCAGGTTTGCACAGCACACCTCAGGTCTTAAAAGGCGTGGAAATGGGAAGGGGAAAAAAGGGAAATAGCAGAATAAAAGCAATCAAGTACAAATAAAATAGCAAGCAGGAAGAATATATTATAGCCATCCAATCATACAGGCAGCATCTGCAGCACAACAGTATAAACTGTGCAAACACCTTTCAGTCTTGTTTTTTCCACAAGCACTGCACCATTGATGTGCACGTGCAGGCGAATTTTAACCAAATAAATGTTAGGGGCTGCCGTTGCTTTGATCTATCAGTATGTGCTAGAGCCTGAGGGTGGTGAGGAGGAAAATGCTGACAACTGACCCAGACTGAGGAGGAGGAGGAGGAGAGTGTTCTCACCTGGGGTGACCTACCAGTTGCTACATGATCAGGAGATAGCAGACCGCTACAGGGTGGACATAGACATACTTCAGCAAATCATCGAGCTGTGCCGGCCTCAACTGAGACCCAGAACCAACAGAGGGGAACCTAACCCAGTGGATAGCAAGGTATGTGTAGCCTTAAGAATATTAGCTGCAGGTACTTTCCAAAGACCTACTGGGGACATGATGATTACATCCCAACACCTATGAGGAGAGGAACAGCAATATGCATCTCTTCCACCATGTAGCAAACTACCCAGAGGTACTGGGTACAATAGACTGCATACACATCCACATCAAAGCACCACCCAGTGAACAGGGGAGGGTCTAAGTAAACCACAAGGGCTTCGCCACCATCAACTGCCAGGTCATGTGGAATGCCCAGGGCATTATCATGAATGTATGTGCTGGCAGCCCTGAAAGCTATCATGACTCCCACATCTGGCATTTGTCACAGCTGTACCAGGCATTTGCCAGTGGGGACATCCCATATGGCCATCTGGTGGGGGATGCTGGCTATGCACTGGAACTGTGGATGATGACACCATGAGAAATGCACACATGGCCAATCAAGAACGTCATAATGAGGCACAAACCAGGATCATTATAGAGCGTGTCCTTTGGCTGCTCAAGTCATGGTTCCGCTGCCTTAACATATCTGGTTGAGCCTTGAAGTACTCTCCAGCCACATGTGCACACATGTTCATAGTATGTGACATGCTACACAATATGATCCTGTGGAAACAGCTGCAGAAGGAACAGCACAAGGAAGGGCCACACAGCCCCCGCTATTACCAAGGTCCCCACAGGCACAGAGGGACTCGGAGGAGGAACTCCCTGAGCCAGCCCCTGTAGGCAGATGGAGGAGTGTGCAGTATGCCCTGACCTTGGCAAAGAGGCAATGCATAGCACACACACTGACAGTGTAGGGACACAGGGACTGATACCACTGTCCGACTCGCACACACAGTAAAACGGATGACACCCACATCACACTACCTGTAACTTACCATGTATAGGCAGTGTACTGCATGCATCTGACATAGGAATCCCTCAAGCACCATCCTCACAACTGCTGCAGGCATAAGGTAAGTCAGTTTTCTTAATAATAACTGAATGGATTAGTATGTTCTGGTAGCATAGTTATGTTATCACTGCATGCATGCAAGGGAATGGGGTGGCCTACTGGGATAGCATCAGACAGCTGACAGCTATGTGGGACACCAGGAAATATTTCCCCAATACTGGCCTCCCCACACTATGCAGTAGTACCCAAGGTGACAAATCCCACTGCAGTATAAGTGAGGGGCCAACTAACTGGGGGTCATAGGTCACAGGCATGGATGTCAGTGTGGGAGTTCCATATTCACCCCTCAGCCTCACCCAGCAAGCCAGCTGTAGAAAACCATTAAGAAATGTCTGGGAAAGGCCTACAAATGGCAACAATGCTGAAATACCCCCTACAGATTTTACACCATGATAGTATAGCAGGTGTTGCAGTTGCAGTAAGACTGTGAAGGGTAAGCAGTCTGAAACTTAAAATATGCCATTACAATCTGACCAATGGTCCTCAGTGATATGTCACTAGTCTCCAAGACAGGGCACGATACTATGCTATATGGAACCAAAATCTAAACCAAATATCAGCACAGTCTGTGCAAATGTGTACAGTTGACAAGTGTGCCCCCCCCACACACACACACACATATTACCAAAGAACTGCAGTAACAAGTATGTTTGTAGGGAAATAGCAGAAGAGCACAGATCACCAGGCCTTTCTGAATCTGCATGATAACTTGTTGCATGACCACAATATGCAGGGGGTCAATGAGCTATGTATATGTGTGGTTAATACTGTCAGGATATAGCCAGCACTTTTTTTCAGCTGTTATGTCATAGTGGCCTAGGTACAGTACTATGGTTGACAGGGCCATGTTCCAAGAACTGCAGTGGCAACTAATCTGCATGTCAGCTACACCAGGACAGTCTGCCATAAAATGTACATTTCAGAGATAAGGCCACACCAAGATATGACTTTTCAGGTAAGAAGAATACCACACAAGCAGGAGATCCCCAGGCAGTATATCACCAAGTTGCTGGACTGTTTACACAGCTTCATCAGTCAACTGGCTGTAGCCACACCTCTCAACTCACCTTTTGGGGCAAGAATGTATATAGTTGTGCTCATAATATTGGTCTGTGCATCATACACCTTGTATTTGTCTGGTAAAGCACTGTGATGATCAGAGGATGTCTGTCACTAGGTAATGACGCAATACATTGCAGTGTCAGACATCAGATATGTCTGAAAATGTCTAATAAAACAAACTCAGTAACCCTAGGAAAGTCCTGTTTACTTTTGAGAGGTATGGCTGTAGCACACGACACCCTGGACCGGAGTACACCTATCTCTGGAATGGAGTCCCACTCTCCCTATAGAAGGTCACACTGGGCATGCTCCTACACTTACAAAATCACAAGCCTTGTTGGAACCCACATTGTGTATATATGTATTTGCATACAGACAGCTATGTACACCTTAACTGTCCATGCAAACACCCATCAGACAGGATTACCCTCAGCTAGCTGTAGTTGGCCCATATTTGATATATCTGCATCTATTGTGTGTGATACACAAACATACATATATGGGCAACAGATAAGTATATGTCAAGCATACACACACACATAGATGTGGGGAAGAGAGAAACAGACAGTAATAGAGAGAGAGAGAGACACAGGGGGACACACACAGAGTGAGTCACACACATGGATACCCTGAATGGCATAACATGATGTCTTGCTGTAGACTGTGGCATACAGGTTGTAACCAGATGCTTCAGCCAGCATGAAGGCGAGCTCCATTGTGTAATAGTACTAAGGTGGTGGTTGTAATATCACATCACCTACGTGTGTGTGTGTGTGTTTGTAGGTCTAAGTATTAGGAGGCTGTTCCCACTCAGTAAACTTCCCATTGCCCTACTGCACAAGATCTGCTGCTGCCATTCACTGTAGAAGTACCATTGTACACCTGTCGGCCCTAAAAGCTCTGTAGCACATGCCATAACTGTGTAACACTATAGTACAAATAACTAGACAGGTAGGGGGTTTTAATCTCAGTCCTAGCAAGTAAGTGTGTGTGTGTGTGTGTGTGTGTGTGTGTGTGTGTGTGTGTGTGTGTGTGTGTGTGTGTGTGTGTGTGTGTGTGTGTGTGTGTGTGCGCGCGCGTGTGTTCATTTGTTTGTAGGTAAAACAGTTTTAGGTCATTCACCACTCAGTAAACTTCCCAGTGCCCAACTTTAGCAGTCATGACAATGTCATTCACCTTAAAAGCACCTTTGGGCACTTGCTAGTACTGTAAGCTCTGTAGCGCATACGATAACTGTGTAACACTATAGTACAAATGACAAGATCGGTAGTGGTTCTAATCGCAGTCCTGGCAAGTGTGAGTGCATGTTCATTTGCTTGTTTGTAGGTGAAACAGTTTTAGTCTATTCCCACACAGTACACTTCCCAGTGTCCAACTTTAGCAGTCCTGCTGATGTCATTCACCGTAGAAGCACCTTTGGCCAGTTAGCACTGTAAGCTGTGTAGCACATGTGATAACTGTGTAACACTGTAGTGCAAATAACTAGAGAGGTAGGGGCTCTAATCTCAGTCCTAACAAATGTAAGTCTGAGTGTATGTTTGTAGGTGAAACAGTTTTAGGCCATTCCCACACAGTGCACTTCCCAGTGCCCCACTTTAGCAGTCCTGTTGATGTCATTCACTTTAGAAGTGCCTTTGCCCAGACCCAGCCCTATAAGCTCCATGGTGCATGCAATAACTATGTAACAGGTATAGTACAAATAAGTAGCTAGGCAGGGGTTCTATTCCCAATTCCGGCAAATGTGTCTGTGTGTATGTTTGTAGGCTGAAGTATTTTGAGGACTTTCCCATCCACAACACTTCCCAGTGCCCTACTTTAGCAGTCCTGCCGATGTCAATCATCTTAGAAGCACCTCTGGGCAGCTAACAGCCCTGTATGCTGTGTGGAGTGTGCAATAACTGCGTAACACTATACTATAAATAACTAGATAGTCAGGGGTTCTAGCCTCATGTGTGGTAAATGTGTGTATGTGTGTGTGTAAGTGTATGTATAAGACTTTGTAAGTATGTATGTTTGTAGGCTGAAGTACTCTGAGGGTTCTCCCACCCACAACACTTCTCAGCGCCTTATTTTAGCAGTCTTGCTGATGTCATTGCCCTAAAAGCTTTGGATAGTACTCATACCTATAAGCTTCATGGTGCATGTAATAACTAAGTAGCATTATGGTACAGATAACTAGATAGGCTGGGTTTCTACACTCAGTTGTGCCAAATGTGTATGTGTAAAGGAGTGTGTACATTTGTAGGGTAATGTATTTTGATGCCCTTCCCACCCAGTACATTTTCCATTGCCATACTTTACAAGGGCCTTAGACATACCTTGAGACACTGTGAAATCCTATAAACTCTGTGCTGTGTGTGATAACTGTGTAAAACTGTAATTCACATAACTAGATAGGTAGGGGTTCAAAACTCAATACTGGCAATTGTGTGTGTGTGTGTGTGTGTGTGTGTGTGTGTGTGTGTGTGTGTGTGTGTGTGTGTGTGTGTGTGTGTGTGTGAGAGAATCACATCATTCCTGTGTGGGTGAGTGTGTTTGTTTGAGAATCACATCCTCTGGGGGTATGGGTTACACCGTCTTGAGGCATGTACCACCCAGTACATGTCCCGTTGCCTTACTTTACAAGGCCTGCTGATGTCATTCACCTTAGATGGAGCTGTATACACTTGTTAGCCCTCTGAGCTCTGTGGCATCTGCAATAACTGCGTAATGCTATAGTAGAAATACTCAGATAGATAGGGGTTCTAATCACAATACCGACAAGTATAGTAGGTTCATAGGTTCATAGGTTCATACTAGGCTATCTGCCCTAGGGCATTTATAAGCCTAGCCAGAGTGTGTTTGGCTTTCACCACCCATTTTAAATTAATTTTGCTATGCCTTTTTTTGAGGTTAGTATACTGTGCCTCTGTCTAACAGTGACACAGAAGTGATAGCCGGGATAAACCTACGATCTCCCATCCACTCATCAAGATTCCTCTTGAAGAGAGTCAATGTGGGACTCTGCCTAACCTGGACTGGGATTTTATTCCAGAGTGAAGGGAGCCTCTGGGTTATGAATCTGTCCCTCCAGTATGTCCTATTTATTTCAGTGCTGAGGTTCAAGTCTCTAGCAAGCTCGATGGGATTTGGATTTTCTGAGGTGCAGCATGTCCATTAATTCGGGTTGGACATGGCTTTATACGCCAGGCACAGATCGCCTCTGAGCAGGCGGTATGCCACTGAGTAGAGCTGGAGTTTCTTTAACCGGGCAGCATATGGCATCTGTTTGAGCCCTTTGATCCTCTTGGTGAGGTACTTTGGGGTCTTTCCAGTTGCTGCAGGTGTCTGGTAAGGTACATCCCAAAAGGGGCATTGTACTCAATTATGGGCCTGATGAGGGATGAGTAAAGAGGTACGATGACCTACCCTGATCTAGATGTGAATCCCTTCATGATTAGGTGGGCTATATAAAATGTTTTTCTAACCACTTTGGCCACGTGATTGTCAAATGAGAGATTGCTATCAACTTGGGTCCCCAGGTCCCTAATGACTTCTTCTGTAATGGATTACCACCTATGTGGTAATTTGTGGGCACTGTTTTTGCCAAAGGGATGACTATACACTTTTTGGCGTTTAGCTTGAGGCCATGGCTCTGGCACCAGTTGTCTGTTTCTATGAGGCCCTTTTGAAGGATGCTTGTGTCGGCTGGAGAGTTGATTATGGCGCCCAGTTTGCAGTCATCTGCGAACTTGGTCAGCCACAGTCCTTCCGTGTTGGCCTGTACCGCCGAGAAATATATACCGAACAAGAGAGGTCCCAGGACTGAGCCTTGTGGGACGCCACTTGTAACTGGTTTGGAGTCTGACATGGCTCCAGCAATTCTAACCATGTGGGTTCTGTCCTTGAGCCAGTTTGCAACCCATCTAGTGACATAGGGCTTTATATTTAAGCTGGTGAGCTTATCTATAATGCCCGAGTGGGGTATTGTATCGAAGGCTTTTGCAAGGTTCAGGTAGGCTGTGTGGACCACCTTCCCCTCGTCAATGGCCTAGGTGACTGTTTCAAAGAAATCGACCAGGTTTAAGAGGCAGGATCTGCCCTTAACAAAGCCAAACTGGGTAGGATCCAGTGTCTGTAGGTCCCCAATATCTTTATTTATGAGGTCCATGATGATCCTTTCCATAGCTTTGCAGACCAAGCTAGTCAGGCTTATGGGGTGATAGTTTCCAGGATCCGTTGAGGCACCACCTTTGTGGAGAGGGACCACTGTTGCTGTACGCCACTCTTTGGGTACATATCCTGTAGTAAGGCTAAGATTGAACAGTAGTTTTATGTTTGGGTTTAGCTCTTCTTGGAGTTCATGTAGGACTCAGCCCAGGACACCATCTGGTCCCATTGATGCTGTGTTTTTTGCTTTGGAGAGGGCGGCTCTTACCTGAGCATCTGAGATGTCAGGGGGGCAGCACTCTGTTGGGATAGATATTTGCCCTTTTGGTGGGGAGAGGGGGGAGAAGTTTGCACTGAACCTGTCAGCTAGGATGTTGGCAATGTCTGTGGGCACACTAAGCCTTGTGATTATCCTTAGTGTCCTGTGCAATTTTTCTCTCGAAGCTGGCCTTAGACGATTTTATGAGTGCCCGTAGTTTTTTGCTAATACTGATCAGAGATGCCTTTCCTTTTTGGGATTTTGCTCTATCATGTAGTAGCTTCCTCCTTCTATTGTATAGTTTGTTTATGGCTGGGGTCCACCAGACAGGACGTCTGCCTTTGGAGGATTGGGTCTTGGTTTTATTTGGGATTGCATGATCCATGCATTCCTGAAGGTGTTCATAGAATGCATTTATAAAGGATTCTGCGGTCTGGGCCGTATTTTCCACAGGCCCGGGGACTTTGAAGGATTTCGCCTCAGTTTTGGGGCATGTGAAATTTGCTTTAGAGAAGTTTTTCACTCTGGTTTTCTGGGCAGGGGGTGGGGTCGGAATGTGAATATCCAGTGAGATTAGTTTATGGTCTGATCTTACCAGTGAGGGATACACTTCTGGCCTGGAGCATAGTGTCCCCATGTTCGTGATGATCAGGTCCAGTATGTTTTCCCCTCTTGTGGGAGTGGTAACAAGTTGTTCCATAGCATTTGAGTTTACAAATTCTAGGAACCTTTGGGCTAGGGTGTTGGAGCTAGAGTAATGCTCCCAGTCTATGTTTGGGTAGTTGAAGTCGCCCAATATAATGGTGTTTGGAGAGACCTTCATATTTTCCAGTATTCTCAGGAAGGCCAAGTGGGGTTCCTGTGTTTGGGAGGGTGGTCTGTAGCAGGCTATAAACTGGAAGGCAGTTTTACCCACAGTTAGTTGCACATGAATAGTCTCTGATGCTTCGTTCTGTGCCACCAACCTGGAGGTGTGGGTATCTTTGACGAATATTGATACTCCCCCTCCTTTTGTGGTTCGGTCCAAGTTTTGGGGGTGAAAAACATGGTATGACGTATAACCTGGTAGTGCTGGGGTGCTCTCGGGAGCCTTGAACCAGGTTTTTGTTACTGCACAGATATCGATGTTCTCCATGCTAAGGAGAGTTTCGAGTGCGTGCATCTTGAGGTTTAGACTTCTGGCGTTGAGTAGCATTACTCTTAGTTTCTTATCCCTTGTGATACCTATGGAGGTGGGTTTGTCTTTTGAGCCTTGCCTAAAAAAGGCACTATGGGGTAGCAAGAGCCTTTGCCAATATCCGAAAGCCCAGGGGTGACAGGTGCAAGCTGTCCCTAGCGAAGCATCGTGGCTTGTCGAGCATGTCATCACAGGCTGACAGGCATTGGATCCCCTTTGAATGACACCAACACTTAAGCCAATTGTTGAAATTGATCATCTTGTCTTCATATTGTGGCATCATTCTTGGTGAGGGTAAGATGCTACTCAAGGTCAGGGTCATACCGGCCTGGGCTACATGCTCAGAGAGCTCCTCTATGTCTCTTTTCATGTAGTCCAGTGAGGTACGTCTCAGGTCATTCACACCAGCATGGACAATGACGGAGTCATATTTGTACTTGCCTTGGAGTGACCTGAGCGCAAAATACAGTCGCCCAACGGGGGGCTCGAACCCACGACCCTGAGATTAAGAGTCTCATGCTCTACCAACTGAGCTAGCCAGGCTAGTGTGTGTAAAGCATATCCCTTGCGGCTGTTGTGTGTGTGTAGGTTATATCATTTTAAGTCCTGTTGACCCCCTACCCATTACATTAATTTAAAGACCCTTTTAATGGCATCTGCCTCACATGCACCATGTAACACTATACAGTCCATACCAGTCATCTGTATGGATGTGCATGGGATATCCACATGTTTGCAACCTATATGTGGTCTGTGTCCCTTGACAATGGGCATACCTGTGATATCATTGCCAACTATGTCACAGTTACCATACTGACACACATGCCCACATCAGACATTGTACCTGACTGACACATCATGCTGATACAAAGTCTGTCACTCTATCACTTGTGAAGGTTTGTAGGAGAAGTAGATGAGACCAATTGCTATGTCTGGTGGGTTATCCCAACATCCATGAAGGCATTTGCAAGACTACCTCTTGTAAGGGGTTGTGTGTTATGTCCCTGGCATATAATCTATGTGGAGCATGTCATGTGTACTCAGTAGTATAGTACATACTAATGGATACTTAGGGTTACTAATATGTCTATTGGGAACTGTGCATGTGTTTCTCTATGCACAGCCCCTGTGGCTGTCTTCTATGTGCGTATGTGATGGCTATATAATTTTGTGTGCCTCTTCCACCCTGTGAACTCCCCCATTGCCAACCTACTGTCAGCCCATACAGTTGTCATCCACGGTACAAGCACAGTTGCACAGTTTCTAACACCAAGCCACCATGATGCAATGGTCATACCACTGTGTAATGAACATTAATAGATGGGTAGGTCATCCACTCTGATAAGTTCCAGCTCCATGTGCATGTGTGTCTCAATGCATGTCCCCATGCAGTGGTGTACATGTGTGTGTGTGTGTGTGTGTGTGTGTGTGTGTGTGTGTGTGTGTGTGTGTGTGTGTGTGTGTGTGTCAGATGGCTCTAACATGTTAAGGGCCTCTGAACCCACTATTGTCAATCCAGACAGCCCCTGCAATTGTCACCCACTTCAATAGTAGTGCAGACACTGCCACACTACAGTACTGCTGTGCTTTCTGTGTTATGTACCTAGTCCCCAGCATAAGACTGTGCAGGTAGGGGCTGTGCTCATCCCTTCATCAGCTGCCCCATGTACAGGACTATGACTATGTGTGCACAACCAGCACAAGATGCCAGACATGCATATGGATAGTAGACACACATGTTGGTGATTGTCAGTTTAGACTAACACAGTCTGAACTGTTTCAGGAATACATACCCCAAACCTGTCCTTTACAGTACCAGACATACCTTCATGAAATGCATGATGGCTGAGTTAATGTGACAGAAATGACAGGGGCAACAGTTGCTGATCACTGAATCTGTCGCAGTTAAAGTAATGGCTAAGCTTGTGAGGGACCTAGTGCCAGTACTCAAGTAACCTCCTCTAAATGTGTGAGCCTGTAATCCTACAGAACACCTAGGTGACATGTATGAAAGCTAGCTGGCTGTGTCAAGGATATGTATGCAAGGTCACACTGTCTGCCACAATTGCCTCTCATAAAATGCTGCATGTAAAAACACCTGGTAAACATGTCCATATACAACTGTACCATGGGCATAACAAGGTCACTGCATTTCCACTCCAGCTTACTCAGCATTGCTACTGTCAGCAGGCCCACAGACTGCAGACACACAGACACCTGGAACATTACCAGACTACAGTACATGACACTACAGTCAGTCAGCAGTACTACAGCAGTAGTGCATCATGGCTAACAAGGTACATACACCTCGATGTGTACCCATAACTACTGCCTGCAGACAGCACCTTACACAGCATGACATTGCTACACTGTACTATAGCTACCCTGTGCACAGACCCATATGAGCATGTCTGTGCATTGATGGGATAACAGGGTTGAGGCACAAGTATCATCAAATGCACATGATGTGGTGTTGGATTGCCAGAGGCCTACGCTGGGTCATATGGCTGACATCAGGTGTATGTGTTTCTGGAGGGGTGATGTTCAACTGGGCCATGCAGAGGAGCTGTGCATATCTGGTGGTGACTGGCCTGTGATAGGTATGTGTGAGTGTTTGTCTGCACACCATCAAGTGATGTGGATGCCCGACACAGAACTATGTTGTACAGCCATCGACCACACATGGCAGGATTTATGGTTCACCGTCTCCCGGCAGGGACATTGCAACTGGTTCTGCCAGGAGTATCACTGGCACTTCCAGGCCCAAGGACAGATGCAGTACTACTCCCTGATGGTGACTGGTGTCTTCTGGATTCACATCCCTGATGTGACTGGCCAGGACAACATGCCTATGGCCTGCTCCGGTGTTGTGTGCACAGCAACCTCCCTTTGGTAGTGTTGTTGGCACTGCTGCTACAGGACTGTGAATGTGCAGAGCCATGTGGGCTCACAGCTGATCATGTTGCTGACCTAAGTCCACCTGGCCAATTCCCTACTCCCACCACATGCTCAAGCACAGACATTTCATGGTCGAGCAGTGACAATGTCTCACACCACTGTCTATCCATGAAAGTGGAAAGATGACATTTAGCATCACAAATGCCATGGAGGTTGTCACGCATGGCAGGGAATGCTGAATTCATGACCATGAGCATCTGTCCCAAGTTGCAGTCGGTACACGCATGTGCCTCCATGATGGACCATAACCAGCATCTGGTGACACCTGATGTGGCACTTGCAACAGTTGCTTGAGGGGCAGCAGTCCTCTGTCAAACAACCCTGTCCATATGCCTGTGTGTGACCTTGCCTGCTTCCTGCCTATGGCTGGTGTCTACACTCACACTCTCCATACCCAACACACTAGCCTGTTCCATGCCACCCCCTTTAACCTGCCCATCATCCATAGTTGCTGGGGACTGGGTATGTGTAGGCATACTGACTGTGTGCAGGCACATGGTGGTTCAATGTGGGATACCAAACAACGGCATGGATTCAGGCACCAACAACCCCAAATGTGCCTCACTATGACCACCATCATCATCATGGGAGTCCGCTAAGACACTGACATCAGGTTGTGTGGGGGAGGGACACCAACCCTTTTGTTCAGCTGTGAGGGGAAGACAACATATGTGCACAACACAGTGAAAATCAGACACTAATACCTCGGGGATTGGTACCCCATTTTAAAAAAAAAACAACGGGGGGCCTGCAGAAGCCTACCGGGGGGGGGGGGGGGGGGGGGGGGGGGGGGGGGGGGGGGGGGGGGGGGGGGGGGGGGGGGGGGGGGGGGGGGGGGGGGGGGGGGGGGGGGGGGGGGGGGGGGGGGGGGGGGGGGGGGGGGGGGGGGGGGGGGGGGGGGGGGGGGGGGGGGGGGGGGGGGGGGGGGGGGGGGGGGGGGGGGGGGGGGGGGGGGGGGGGGGGGGGGGGGGGGGGGGGGGGGGGGGGGGGGGGGGGGGGGGGGGGGGGGGGGGGGGGGGGGGGGGGGGGGGGGGGGGGGGGGGGGGGGGGGGGGGGGGGGGGGGGGGGGGGGGGGGGGGGGGGGGGGGGGGGGGGGGGGGGGGGGGGGGGGGGGGGGGGGTGGGGGGGGGGGGGGGGGGGGGGGGGGGGGGGGGGGGGGGGGGGGGGGGGGGGGGGGGGGGGGGTAACCTGGACTGTTTTAAGAAAATTAGTGCGGATGTCATCTGCCACAGCAGGGAGAATGATGCCTCTCCTGGCATTCAGTTAGCAGAAATGCTTCTTGCACCAGTCATTAATTGGATGAGGGCATCTTGGGGGATGCTCACATCAATAGGGGAATGTAAAACAGTGGCCAGCTTGCAAGCATCTGTACACCTGGTCAGCCACAGACCACTGCTTTTGTCCTGTACCTCGAATACTTATACCTCAAACAGTAGAGGCCCCCAGACCAATCCTTGGGGTACACCGCTTTGGAAGCCTGTACTACTAGAGGTGGGTTCCACTACTTTGATGGAGTGGGTACTATCACTGGGCCAGTTAGCTACCCTTCAGGTAACATACAGGTTGATGCCTAGCTGAGTAGGCTTATGTATCTTGGCACCTGGGGATTATTGTCAGAGAATTGGGCTAGGTGAAGGAAGGCATTGTTCACCATCTTCCCCTCGTCCTTGTGTTTGTTGACCACCTCCAAGAGGTCAACCAGGTTTAACAGGCCTGATCTCCCTTTGACAATACCATGCTGTGTGGGCTCAGGCATTTTGATGTTGCCAATGTCCCTGTTCATAATGTCCTTGATATTGCCTTCCATGCCCTTGCAGAGCAGGCTAGTTAGGTTGATGTGCATATGACTGGCTTGGTCAGTGGATTTCTCCACCTTAATGTATAGGGATGACAGTGGCTGTCCTCTGTGCAGATGGGATGACAGTGGTGCTCAGGCTTTGACTGGCTACAGTGCAGAATGGATCTGAGAGCCCAAGCCTTTGTTCATGTAGGATGCAGCCAGGGATGGTTTCAGGCTTATGGAGACTTCTGTGTGTTGCCTTTGTGAGGGCATTACGGACCAGCTTCCTGATGATGAGGGGAGGGGGACAGTTGCTGTGAATGCACATGTGTACCGATGGAGGGACAGGGGGTGATGTTTACACATCACATGTCTGTAGCCGGTTGCCTATATCTATGCCATATGCATATGTGGTATTGTTGACCACCATTACAAAGCAGATCTGTGTGTTGCCTCTGGGATTGCAGACACATGTATGGAAGGCCTAGTGGGTGGCCTTGGTGGATGTGTCCAATTTGCACTCACAGATAGCCTAAGGGTAATTCATCTGTGACGTCATTTGCTTGTGCAGACCAAGCTGACATTGCTTCCAATATTGCATCTGTTCCTTCTTGGCCCTGTTCAACAATTATATCCACCTATTATGGTATTTGTGTATTGCAGCTGTCCACCATGGACTTTTACCCTACCTTGAGGGAGATGATGTTGTCCTGCCAGGTATTGCTGAGTCCATACAGCTATGTAGGTGCCCACATAGTATTGTGTTGTGGGCCTGGACACTACTGCTACTTCCAACTGATGGGACATTGGCTGTGAAGCTACTTCTACCTGTTCTGAGGAGATTTATAGTCATTAGTGTAAAGGTAATTTTGATTGACCCTGACAAGGGGGGAAGGGGGGATGGTGACCTGAACAGTGATGGCTATGTGGTCAGATCTTACTAAGGAGGATGACACTGTAGTAGCGCTACAGTGGCTACTCATAGGTTCAAAGGTTCATAGTTAGGTACTAGGCTATTGGCCTGAGGGTCTACATAAGCCTAGCTAACAAGGTTCCCTGGCTTATGCCCAAGAAAGTTATTTTCCTGTGCCACTGTCGAGCAGAGACACTGTTGGTCAGGAACAGGTACAGGATATTTCCACCTGTCACAGGAATGTTGACCAGCTGATCCACTGCATTGCCATTAACAAAGCTGAGGAATCCCTGTGCATCCATATTCATGTGGCATAGGTCATGCACACTATGGTTGGGTAGTTGAAGTCACCCAGGAGCAGGGTAGATGATTTAATCCTGAGAGATTCCAGCAAGTCCCAGTAGCTGTGGTGGGTGTCCATAGTCATGGTTGGAGGCCGGTAGCTAGCTATGATATGAGTAGGTGTTTTGGCAACTGTTAACTTCACTCAGAATGTCTCCTGTGTGTCATATTGTTTGGCCAGCCTGGAGGTGTGTATGTGTATGATAATGTTCAACACTCTACCTCCTGTGACTTTCCAGACCTCCATTTGGAGTCTAAACATATGATGGGATGAGTAACATAACCTGGCAAGGTTAGTGTGCTCACCACATCTGCAAAGCAGATGTCAGTGACTGCACACATGTCGGCATCCTACAGGATAAGGTACACTTGCACTGCCATGGGTGTCATGCTAAGACACCTAGCTCCTGTTAGAGCAAGACATCTGCACAAAGGCACACATCACTGGTGGGTATAGGTCGGAAAATTGTGTCACTTTATGAATCTCTCCAAAACACACTTAGTTGCCATCAAAGATGGTGTCACATTCACAGGTGTACTCCACAGGATATGACATCTGACAATCAAATGTAAGCTATTATGTTATGACATCAGTCTTTAATGGATTGCCAGTGATGTGCCAGACAATACAGAACTGTATGAGGCATTGACTACAAATATGATGCAGACATGTGGTCAGTCTGCAAAACCCTGGACAGTTGTCAGGTATGGGTTCAGTATATCACATACGGTTCAACACACACTTCTGCACCTGTTGTGTAATATGCACATACCCTATATATGTCTCTTACATTTGTAAGACAGGCATATGCATCATAGTAGCATTCACAGGTGACATATGAATATTTACAACATCCCAAGTAGCTGGTTTAGTAGTGTCACACTCAATAATGGACAACAGACACTCCAGTAGTAGTCATACATGAGCTGACCTTTGCTGGAGTGACTCAGGGGCCAGAGATGTGACCCATGTCAATGCAAACAGGGCAAGCAGAATGACCATAGGTGCCGGACAGCAGCATGTGAGCCCAGAAGGTCTTGTCATGATCTAGTGTTTAATGTCCTATTTGACATTATTGCATTCCACTTTCTGCATTCCAGTACAAGCTTATGTGATTGACATACCTGTTATAGAGCTGACAATTTTCTATAGAGTACTGCAAATGGTTAGGTTTGTGTAGTTGCAGTCTGTCTTTGTGAAGATGGGTCAGACCTGTGTTGCATAGACAGCAGCTTTCCTTTTGTAGGTAATGGGCATGAGCAGGTGATGACCTGTGTACCAATCGGTGTCTCCCACTTACTACTTGCATCTAGAGCAACTGTGTTTTCCTTCCATTATTCAATTGCCAGAGCAACACAGTGCTATAATTAAACCATTCATGTGGGACCTGCCCCTTTTCCTTGCCTGTGTGGAGGACATTATGGAGATATGGGGGCTACAGCTTCACAGACAGTAGGTGGAAATACCTCTCAGGACAAGACATGTGGAGACAGCCCAACAACATGGGGGACAAAGCTCCAGACATGGGTACATATTGTAAGTATGTATGGGTGCTATATGCATAGAAAATTGCTAGATTAACAGGGTTTGTCAGGACATGCATTTTCTGTGTGACTTGACGTCTGACAGTGGTAAGTCTCTGACATACCTCTCAACTGTCCAGATGTCCTCAGACTGCCTAGAGGTTTGCTTGTTATATATGGTCTGTTCCTCAGACAACATCTGTTTATTGTGAAATCAGTGGGATAATGTGAGGATTGTAGTCAGTACATGTTGACATCCATTAGTGTTTCAGACATCATATCCTTCAGGGATGTTATGTTACAACAAATCCTGTAACACCAGCAACTGTGTCAGTTTGTAACACCATTATGTGATATATGTCCCTCTTTCCTACCACTGTCCCCCAAGTATGTAATTCTTTGTCCAGATGTCTAGGAGTAAGAGGTTCAGAGGTATAGTACATTTTTATTTTGTGACTGTACTCCCGGTATCATCTCAGGGACTTAGCAGACTCTTGGAAGCGGTATGCGGCAGTGGCCATATATATGGTCCTACACCCTAGACATCCTTTGGAAATCTGTACAGTTGACAGTTGTGTATGTCTGGCCATTGTTAACAGACTGCCAAGATTGTGTAGCAGTGTTGTGTGTAAAGGTTTGTTGGGCTGAGTAGAGAGAGAAGCAGATGTCAGTGTCATACATCCTTTTCTATCTGACTGTGCATGCAGCTGCAGTTGCTGGTAGTCAATCAGGTGTATATGTTTGTAGAGGCAGAGTGGGAAATGTCCTGTAACACCTCAGGATTCCCAGTAGACTTTGAGTTGGGCCAGTATATGTCGGTGTAGTATGTGAATGGCAATCAGGATATGTTTGTTCAGTCATTGTGCTCTACAATTCATTTGGGGTACTGGTATTTTGCTGTGAATGTGGTGCAATTGGTTGTGGGCCGACATTTTTGCACCAATATCTGCTTTTCATACCTCTCAACCTGGAAACATCAAAAATCTGGACAAAGGCCCGTGAAAACAGGTACAAATCTGTACACTGATTAACATAAAATTTGCATACATAACTATGTAACCCCACCCTCACCAATGGAATTATGGGGTACCAACTTTCAAATGCAAACTGAAGGATAAATAACACAGAAAACTGCTGTTAAAGACTGAAAGTATTAGTAACACAGTTTGATAAGTCATTTAAGTACAAAGCTTCTGTAAGTCTGCCATTAAATAACACATAAAGCTACCATAATGTGAAGCCTGCATGCCCTTAAAGACTGAAAGTAATACAGCTGTTTGAAAAGTCACACACCTCATTTAAGTACAAAGCTTCTGTTAGTGTCATTAAATAACACACAGAAAGCAGCCATTATGTGAAGCGTGCATGCCGTTAGCTTGAAAAGTCACACACCTCCTTAAAGTACAGACAGAGCTTCTGCAAGTCTGCCATTAAATAATACACAGAAAGCTGCCGCTATGTGAAGCTACGATGCCTGCATGCCATTTAAGACTGAAAACTGCCTAAGTAACATAGCCATTTGAAAAGTCTCACACACACACACACACACACACACACACACACACACACACACACACACACACACACACACACACACACACACACACACACACACACACACACACAAACACACACCTCTGCCATTAAGTTAAAAAGCTTCTGCAAGTTCACACACACCTCTGCCATAAGTAAAAAGGCAAGTCTGTAATTAAGGACAAAGCTTCTGCAAGCTGCCTAAGTAAATGGAAAGCTGTGCTGTTATGTGACGCTGTGAAGCTGTGATGCCTACATGCATGTCCTTAAAGACTGAAAGCTGCCTAAGTAACATAGCCATTTGAAAAGACACACACACACACACACACACACACACACACACACACACACACACACACACACACACACACACACACCTACTTCTCAGTAATCCTAATCACACTGCAGCTAAAACAGCGCATCAGGCATTAATTCTGCAGCAGGACTTGAAAACGGCATTAAATCTGCTTCAAATCTGATGAGTATTCAAACAGGCAGCTTCATATTCAGTTAAATCTGCCCAGATGAGTATTTCATATTCAAACAGACACACGCGAGTATTCAGGCAACTCCATGACTTACGTGATGGTGTTAAATCTGCAGGATGGCTTAAAAACGGCTCCATATTCAGTTAAATCTGCCCAGATGAGTATTCCATATTCAAACAGACACGCCCGAGTATTCAGGCAACTCCATGACTTACACAATGAGTCACGCATGTCTGAGCTTAATTCCGACAGGCTGACGGAGCTGATGTCATCGCGCATGTGATGACGTCAGCTCCGAAAGTGCAGAATCTAAACAATAGCTTAAAAAATCGGAAATGAAGGGGTGCCACTCGGGAATCATGGCACCCCTTCATTGGGACCCCAAAATTTGGTAAAAACCAAGTAATTCGGGATGGTTGGGAGGTCTGCTGCTTTTCCCTATGGTTCCGTCCCTGTAGTGCATGATATATTTGGAAATACATGGGAAATTCCCCAGATCTGATCTGAGGTAGTGTTGTGTTTCTCTTACTGTGTTTCAGAAGGTTCTGGGCAAAATGGTTGGCAGCTCTCAATGTTTTTTCTCTTCTGTTACATGACTGCAGTCATACCTCTCCACTGTCCAGATGTCTAGACACTGTCCAGATGTGTGGCCCATATGTTTGTTCTGTTCCCCATAACAGTTGTGGGTTTCTGACAATTCACTGGGATGATATGAGTATTGATATCAGTACATAAAGACATTCATTTCTGTTTCAGACCTGGAGTCTATCACGGATTATATGTTAAATCAAACCATGGTATTCTAGCAGACTTCTACCTGTATAACAGCCATATTTCAAAGTTGTCGCTATTGTTCTCCCTTTATCCTCCCACTTTGTCAGGGTTTTTTGCAGATGCCTTGCAGTAAGAGGGTGTTTTATATATATATATATATATATATATATATATATATATATATATATATATATGTGTGTGTGTGTGTGTGTGTGTGTGTGTGTGTGTGTGTGTGTGTGTGTGTGTATATATATATATTTTATATATATATATATATATATATATATATATATATATATATATATATATATTTGTTTTTATATATACATATATATGTATATGAGTACTACAGATATATATTTTTCCCTTATGTTAAATGACTGTAGTGCATGATATGTTTGTAAAAACATTGCACATTGCTACATCTCAGGTGGTGTAGAGGTATATTGATGTGACTGTAGTGCACAAAGCCCTTGGTTCAAGACTTGGACGTGATAACATTTATTTCAATAATGTTAAATGACCAGACTGCATGATATGTTTGTAAAAGCATTAGCAACTCCTACAGCTTGGATGGTGTAGTGGTATATTGCTCTGATTGTAGTGCACTGCATCCTGGATTTGAGACTGGGTATGGCTTATTATTTTGTTGCTGGGCAGAACAAGGGCTGATGGAGACAGAGTGATGAAGTCACTTTTAAGAAGTTGTAAGCAGGTTTGTGTGGTTTTGCGTGGAGCTAAGCGATGCTAACAGATGGTTAGGTCCTCTTAGCTTTGCTTAGCACCACTTACTCCCGCTTACACCAGCACTAATTTTCATTAAATAAAAGAAAAAAGGTGATAGGAAAGAGGTGAAATGGGGACAAGCAGGGGGTAAAATATTGTGAAAACAAGCTAGGGTTGTGCAGGATGGGTGTAGGAAAGGACCATAGCTCTACATTTCTTCTGCAGCAACAGCTGTGAATAATGTGTAGAATTTGGAATTTACAGCCTCACACTGACAGGAGTGTTGGTAACAGACAGTTGTAGGATAATTTGTGGGTACATGGATTAATTTCATTGTACATGGGGCGAAATCTAGAGCTATGTATGGGCAATTATTATTTTCCTTGTCAGATGCCCCTTTTCTTATTTTTTTTTTTTTTTTTTTAGTTAAGAGTGGGATGTTGGAGGAAGGCTGTAGGTATGTGTTGGGGAGGTAGGGTGGGTAGGATAGGTAGCATCTGCAGACAGACAAGACACAAAAGACAACTGACACGGGTGGTATATGACACATGAGGGGGGTAAACACCTTGGATGGGTAAGGTGGTTGGGAATCAGAGTCCCATGAGCTCCCAAATGGAAACAGTGGGACTGATGTCCCCACCCATGGGCAGTCACCACTGCACCTTCACAGTACTGAAGGTGGCTGTGCTGGGGGCTGGACAAGAGGGACAGTCTGCCCCTTGGGGTGCACCAGGTGGCCCTCCATCTGGTACAGCTGCACACCATACCCTGGAACGGTCAGTGAGGGAGGGGCTCCTCTCCATGCCCACACCTGGGGGGGGGGCTCCCGTCCCCTGAGGTGGTTCCACTAGAAGGTGGTGCAGGACCAGCAGAGGAGGATGTTCTGGTCTGGGTCCCAGACTTGCTGTGGCCTGGTGCCATGGCCAGATGGGGTGGGACTGGCAGATCTTCCGGGATCTGCCTTCCCAAACATGCTATGATGTTGTGGTTTTCCAACATATTTTGGTTAGTCATGAACAATACATTGCAAAATTAGTTATAGCAACATGCATGGGTGTTTCCATAACCCAATCCAACAGATGTGAAACAGTTGCATAGCAAACAGAACACATGCATGAATGCAACAACAGTAAGCATTTTAACAGCATGCAAGTTACATTGATGGCAATAGGCCACCGATAATGGTATTTGAACAAGGTATATTAATATGCAACCAATGAAATATATGAACAATAATAAACCACGTCCCAACAATAGGTTTTGAGAGCAAAATACCCATAGTATATGAATAATAATTATTGATGCAGATGACAGGTGGGGGGAGAGAATGAAAGGTCCATTAACAACTGTATCAACTTCTATTTTTCATAACAGTACTGCTCAGTACTCTACAGGTCTGCCCTCATTTTACATCTACCTATGACCTATAGCTTCTGTGGCACATACATACCCATTAGACTGTCAACCTGTAATGGTATGCAGCAGAATAGGTACACTGTGGCTACTTTACTGGAGGGGGGTTGTACATGTCAGGTTTACATATCTGACAAAGAAGAGGTACCCTGCAATGATGTTGTGTGAATCTGCTACTAGCATAGTTCACCTGGATTCCTATCTGTGTCCAAGGTGACTGGCAGCAGTGACCACTAGCCATGACAGTGTGACACTTGAGAGACATGTATCAGGGAGAGGGCATGATGTATGTACCTATCCTGCTGTCATTTGCAGGCATATGGGGCTGGACAATAGAACAGTTGTACACTGTGTATTGCTATACCCTTTATACAGCTACTGCACACATTACTTTACCTGTAAGACCTGTGGAGAAAATGTCTAACACTTTCTGAACATTTCTACAACTATTATAGTATATTAGTATACCCTTCATACAGCTACTATACACATTTCTTTACCTGTAAGAGCTGTGGAGAATATCTCTGTTAACACTTTCTGACTGTTCCTACACATATTCTGGTGCATTAGTATACCCTTCATACAGCTACTACACACATTTATTTACCTGTGAGACCTGTGGGGAAAATATCTGTTAACACTTTCTGACTGTTTCTAGGAATCTTCAGAGTTTCTATTGTGTATATATGCACACATCTCTGTACCACTACCTGGATTTGAAACATGTCTGGGTGTGCTAAAATGAACAACAATGTGATTTTCCATCACAGTGAGTTACTGCGGAACTGCAGTTTTTTGCTTTACTGATTTCTGACTAATACTCTCCGGGTTGGACAGTCTGACCTTGTAATCCTGAAATCCATGCATGGCAGATAGTTATTGTACTGTGCATTACTCATTTGACTTAATACATTCTGGAAAGCAAAGGCTAACACAAGACTGTAATGCATACTAGCTGTTTCCCAGAACAGCCTCATTTACTTCATGCTGTCAATGCCTTATTTGCTGTAAAGAACCTGTACATATTTTATTTCTACAACAACATACCAGAGTAAACACAATGGTTTGTTATATATTTTTATTACAGTGAAATGGCACTTTTATTAACGGGCATTCTGTGGATAAGTATTAGTGTGGCAAACGTTTTTATTCATTAGACACATTACACAATATACCTACTGGCAGTAAACAATATACTCCTTCTTTATGGCACTGTATACTGCAAGATAGATTTGTACTCACCAGCCTGTTGGCGCGTCCCTATGAGTCTGTCTGCATGGGTCTTGATGTTCATAGTCCTCTCTGCTGCAGCTGTAGGGGTGAAAAACAAACATTATGCATACCCGTCTATCACATATTCAGGCTAGAATTTGGTACAGCTATATCTGGGATACTTACAAACTGCTGAAGCATGCTGGTCCCGAGCATCTTGGATCCATTGGGCCAAGAGCTCCCCCTTCCTATGCTTTAGGTCTGCATAATGATGCTGTACCTGCTCACCACTTTAGGGAATTCCAGTGGCACTGTTGAGGTACTGTGCCAGATGGTCCCAGGCCTCCGCTTTGTACTGAGAGCCCTGGTACTGGCCCTGCAGCAGTCTGTCATCATGGTGTTCTAGGAGGAGTCCAGCCATGACCCTGGACTTCAGGATGCCTCAGTGCTGCACCTGAAAGTGCACACCCTCTCCAACGCCAGACATGTTCTTTCAGAGAGATCAAATTAAACAGTTTATGGCTGTAGTCCTACCTGCATGGTTTAAATAAGGCAGTATTCCCACCCTTTGCCATCATTGAACCATTTTGAAAATGCTAAGCTCAGCTAAGCAGTGCACAATCCTGCTAAGCTGGGTTGAACGGCGCTTAAATGGGTAATTGCTGAGCATTGCTTACTAGTGCACAAATCAATTTAGCTGAGCTGACTGCTGCTTAGCATTCACATTTAAGCAATGCTTACACTGGCTAAGCATCGCTGAGCAATGCTAACCATAGCTCACTTTTCATTTTAGAAAAATGTCAGGATACTGACTTAATTAATCATTACTGACATATTAGTAAATGTATATGATTTATTTTACACGACATACATCTATGTGCTTTCATTACATTACCATAAAGTGTGACTATACTGGAAGGGACACTTGCGTATACATGGGTGATTTCACATGTTATATTCACTCACACTTACATTTTAGACCAGCTACACTACCCTGGTTGACAAATATCAATTACTACATAATTTAAAATTAAATTAATAATTTCAACAATGCTTTCCCATGTAAAAATAAAGTGGTTGTTTTGGTACTTGAACCATAAACACCTGCATGCAAAGTCAGGATTCTAAACACTGCACTATCTCAGCATGAGCATTATAGTATATTTTATTTATCTCCTATGGGATGCTTAAGCAATGCTGGGCAGAGGGCCAAAATGCGCACACCCACTCAGCTACACTTAAACATACCTTAGAATGGAAAAAAAGTAAAGCAATTCATAAACCCACTTTATTTACATGTATATTTACTCCTTGTCAGTCACAGTATGGGTAATTGTGACGGGACAAATAGGGACAGATTTTAATTATTGCTGTTACAAACCTAGGAAGTGTGACTGTGGTTTTCTAGCAGATCATTGGCAAATCACTCAGGGTTTAAGGCAGAACATACTGACAGACATTTGGCTTTCAGAGTTCATACCGTCCTAGACATCCATGCTAATGCAACCCTTTTATTCTATTATTCTATCAGCTTTCAGGGTTTATCAGTACAATATTTAAAAAGTGTCCCAATTTTTGTGCCTTTGTCCCCCCCCCCCATTATTTATTGTTTTGTACAGCTTTCTTGCTCTAGGAAGTTGAGAAGTATGTGAGGCAGGCATCTAGGCATTCTGCAGCAACATGTACAGTTAATGGCTATGGCTGTATGGCACTTTCATATGGCAGACATTTGTGTTTCAGTCTTCATACCCTTCAGGAAGTCCGTGCTACTGCATACCTTTTATTCTATCAGCTTTCCCAGTTTGTCAGTGCAATATTTAGGGAATGTCCCTATTTGTGTGCCTTTGTTCAACCCATTATGTATGGCTTTGTACAGCTTTATTGCTCTAGAGGGTTGAGAAGTATGTAAGGCAGACATCTGGACTTTCTGCAGACACCTGTTCAGTTGATGGCTATGGCTGTACTGCACTTGTACAATGCAGGGTGTGTGTGACAGAACTCCCCCCTGCATTGTTTCTTGCTCCCCTAGCTATTTCAGTGTCTGCAGACACTGAAATGCTCATTTTTATTTCATTTATTTACTTATTTATTTACATTTGTTTACAGGGAAATTCCAACTGGACACGGGTCCTTTTCCAGGGAGAAAAGCTCCACAGAACAATAACTGAGCAGCAGAGTACATGAAGAACAATTGATTATACATACAATAGCAAATAATACATATTGCAGCAAACATTAGCTATACATACAATATGAAACATAATAATGAACAGATATACCAATTTCTAGTTAATGGCTAGGAGTGTCCCTGTCACTCGAACTTTGCCCCCCATCCCTTTATGTATGGGTGTTGTCTGGATCTGTTGTTCTAGGGGGCTGTGAGGTATGGTAGGTCTGTAGCAGGTAGGTTACCATACAGCTGCATATGATGCAGGCTGCAGCTGCTGCTGCAGCCTAAGACACATAAGGGGAGCTTGAGCACTTTGGAGGACAGCAAGCTGTATGTGTCACTGAGGGAGCAGTGTCAGCTCTGTCATTATAGCAGAGCCTGGGTGAGGGTACCCATAATAGTCCAGCTGAGGCATGTGCTTAAGGTACATCTGTTATGTAACAGTGCCAATCAGAGAGTAATAGGCAAAATATAGGTAGGCTATTTGAATATGCACAGTGTGTTCCTACCTACTGGCCTTTGACTTGCAAACATGAGTGGCAGTTAATTCAGTAGCAGCAACCTGTTTTGGTTAAAATTGCATGACAAAGTCTTTATTTGCTATATTCACAAGAATGTAATTGAAGTGCAACACACCGGACTCGAACCCAGGGCTATGGGTGGCAAAATGTACTACATGCAAGGCATTTAACTGAGCTACAGAGTCAGTGCTACAGCTGCTGTATTTGCAAGATATATGTTGATGCATACAGACTCTGACACAGGATTTGCATTAGCATGTGTTTTCCAAAGGGTATGAAATGTGACACTTAAATGTCTGTCATAATTTTCTAATCAGAGTCTTTAATGACTTGCCAGCACTTTACCAGACAGATATGTTATTGTGAAAACCATGCCAAAACTGGGGAGGGGGGCAAAACTGTGGACATTATGCAGTAATCTGTACAGTTGATGGATATACCTGCTATCCCATGCCTCATGTGCATCCATTATTATTTATCTGGCTGTGTGCTGGTGTAGTGTCCTCATCACAGTCAAAAGTGCATTCCAATTTTTCCCATTATATGTACTTGCAGTGTGTCAGTGGCAATCAGTATATGTTCATCGGTTCATAGGTGCATAGGTGTGTACTAGGCTAATGGCCCTGGGGCCTTTACAAGCCTAGCCATAGAATTACCCTAGCATAGTGCCACCTGACCTTAGTTCCCAATGCCGCTGTCGAGTAGAGCCACTGGAGTTATCCCCGGGGTGAATTTTCTGTTTCCCATCCACTCATCAAGATTTCTCTTGAAGAGGGACAGCAAGGTGCTCTGCTTGACATGTATGGGAAGTCTGTTCCATAGCACAGGCAGTCTCTGAGTTATGAACCTGTCCCTCCAGCATGTTCTGTTAATTGTGGTAATGAGGTTGAGGTCTCTCGAGTGTGTGGTGTGGAGGGATTGGAATTTCTTTAGATGTAGCTTTTCTGACAGAGCTGAGTCAGGCATGGCTTTGTAAGTCAAGCAGAGTTCGCCTCTAATTAGGCGATATGAGACAGAGAATAGTTGGAGTTTTTTGAGTCTGTCCATATAGAACAAGTGTTTAAGGCCTAGGATCCTCTTTGTGAGGTATTTTTGTGGCCTTTCCAGTTGTTGCAGGTATCTAGTGAGGTACATCCCAAATGGGGCATTGCAATTGATAATTGACCTAATGAGGGAAGAGTAGAGGGAGACAATGATCTCTTTCTATCTGGATGCAAAACCCTTAGTAATGAGATGTGCCACATAGATGGACTTTCTGACCACAGTGGCAATGTGGTGATCAAAAGAGAGGTTGCTGTCAACCTGTGTTCCCAGATCTCTTATAACGCCTTCTGTGTTCAGTGGACTACCATCAATGTGGTAATTCATGGGAACCAAGTTTTTCCCAAAGGGGATGATAACACATTTTTTGGCATTAAGCTTAAGGCCATGGTTCTGACACCAGTTGTTGGTCTCAGTGAGGCCGTTCTGTAGGATGTCAACATCAATTGGGGAGTTAATAATAGCTCCCAACTTGCAATCATCTGTGAACTTTGTCAGCCAGAGATCTTTCGTGCTGGCCTGGACTTCAGAGAAGTAGATACCAAACAGGAGAGGACCCAGGATTGAACCCTGTGGGACTCCACTCATGATTATCAGCAGTCTGACTTGGTATTATCTACTTTCACTTTGTGGATTCTATCTGTGAGCCAGTTTGCAACCCAACTAGTGATAATGGTTGCTGGAAACATCTACTTTAACTCAGGGCTGAGTAGCCTAGTGGGCTAATGCACTGTGTTGTAGTTGACAGGGATTGAGGTTCAACATGTGGCAGGGGTGATTATTTTGCAGATGTGCCTAACACTGTAAAGAACACATAAAATGATTAAAGCAGGTTTGCCCGGGTTTGTGTGGTGCTTCACTTAGCTCCACTTAAACCCGCGCTAAAAATTAAAAAAGAAAATAAAAAGGGGGTGATAGAAAAGTGGTGAAATTGGGGCAAGCAAGGGGAAAACATACTTAAAGGCAGGTAGGGTTGTGAAGGAAAGGTGTAGGAAAGGACCATAGCTTTCCATTTGTTGTACAGCAATAGCTGTGCAGGTTTTACAGAATTTGGAATTTTGAGCCTCACACCGCAGAAGGAGGGGTGAAGGCAACATTAATGTGTTCATTAATTAATGTAATAATTATCTGTGTACAGTGAGCATGTGTGTGAAATGGAGAGCTATGTATGGGGAAATATTTTTTTGTGAGACAGGTGCCCCCTTTTTTTTTTTTTTTTTTTTTTTTTTTTTAAGGATAGAGTGAAATGTGGGGAAGGGATATAGGTACGTGTGGGGAAGTAAGATGGGTAGGACTGGTTGCATTTGCAGACAGACAAGACAGACAAGACAGCATACAGGGGCAGTGTGTGACACATGAGGGGGTAAACAACCTGGATGGGGTGGGTGTTGAGGAATTAGAGATGCATGCGAAGGTGGCTGTGTTGTAGGCTGTGTGCTAGGACCCTCAGGCCCCACAAGGTTGTCTGCCCTCAATCTGCTGCAGGCATTGTTCATAAATCCTATGCACAACCCTGCACACCGTGGCCAGTAGTTGATCCTGTGTGACAACCCCAAATCCGCCCCTGCTCCAACTGGGGGGATGGGCCCCATCCCCTGAGGCAGTTCCACCCTAAGGTGGTGCAGGGCCAGTGGAGGTGACACACCTGCTTGAGTCCCAGACGAGTTGGTACCCAATGCCACAGTTGGCTGTGGTAGGGTAAGTGGATCACCAGGAACTGGCCTGCACAGACATGCGGTGGGTATGGATGTAGAGCATTAAACATAGGTGAGTTGTGAACACAAACATTGTTAGTAATAACAGCATGTCAGAACATTGTACATAACCCCATTACAGTTAAATGCATATTATGTGAAACAAAACAATAAGTAATAGAACAAGTCAGTATATTAAGAGCATGCCAGTAACATTTATGGCATAAGGTCAACAGAATAGGTAATTCAGCAAGATATGTTAATATGCAACCATAGTAATACATAACATTAATAAAACACATGCCCAAAATACAGTGTTTGGAACAATATATGTTAATAGTAAACCATAACCAATATATAACAATAATAAATATGTGAAGATAAGGGGTGGGAAGAGAAAGAAATACAGTCCATTAATACCATCATGGGCTACATAACTGAAAACAGTAATGCTAGCTACTCTACAGGTCTGTCCTTTCTTGACATGCAAATGGGGGCAAGCAGGGGGGAAACATACTTAAAGGCAGGTAGGGTTGTGAAGGAAAGGTATAGGAAAGGACCATAGCATTCCATTTATTGTACAGCAATAGTTGTGCAGGTTTTACAGAATTTGGAATTTTGAGCCTCACACCGCAGAGGGAGGGGTGAAGGCAACATTAATGTGTTCATCAATTAATGTAATAATTATCTGTGTACAGTGAGCATGTGTGTGAAATGGAAAGCTATGTATGGGGATTTTTTTTTTTGTGGGACAGGTGCCCCCCCCCCTTTTTTTTTTTTTTTTTTTTTTTAAGGATAAAGTGAAATGTGGGGAAGGGATATAGGTATGTGTGGGGAGGTAAGATGGGTAGGACTGGTTGCATTTGCAGACAGACAAGACAGACAAGACATCATACAGGGGCAGTGTGTGACACATGAGGGGGTAAACAACCTGGATGGGGTGGGTGTTGTGGAATTAGAGGTGCATGTGAAGATGGCTGTGTTGGAGGCTGTGTGCTGGGACCCTCAGGCCCCACAAGGTTGTCTGCCCTCAATCTGCTGCAGGCATTGTTCATAAATCCTATGCACAACCCTGCACACCATGGCCAGTAGTTGATCCTGTGTGACAACCCCACATCCGCCCCTGCTCCCACTGGGGGGTGGGCCCCGTCCCCTGAGGCAGTTCCACCCTAAGGTGGTGCAGGGCCAGTGGAGGTGACACCACCTGCTTGGGTCCCAGACGAGTTGGTACCCAGTGCCACAGCTGGCTGCGGTAGGGCAAGTGGATCAGCAGGAACTGGCCTGCACAGACATGCTGTGGGTATGGATGTAGAGCATTAAACATAGGTGAGTTATGAACACAAACATTGTTAGTAATAGCAGCATGTCAGATCATTGTACATAACCCCATTACAGTTAAATGCATATTATGTGAAACAAAACAATAAGTAATAGAACAAGTCAGTATATTAAGAACATGCCAGTAACATTTATGGCATAAGGTCAACAGAACAGGTAATTCACAAGATATGTTAATATGCAACTATAGTAATACATAACATTAATAAAACACATGCCCAAAATACAGTGTTTGGAACAATATATGTTAATAGTAAACCATAACCAATATATAACAACAATAAATATGCGAAGATAAGGGGTGGGAAGAGAGAGAAATACAGTCCATTAATACCATCATGGGCTACATAGCTGACAACAGTAATGCTAGCTACTCTACAGGTCTGTCCTTTCTTTACATGCAAATGTGCCCTATAGCTGCTGTAGCACAAACATACTTCTCAATCTATCTGCATAGGACACTATCGGCCAAGCAGTAACAGCTGCAGGTACACAACTACAAAGAACACTTGCACATCATGTGAACCTGTGTAACTACCAAGTAGTACTGTGGGCTAATGCACTAATGATTTGATATTGACATATAATCATGTCGATGACACATCTGTGACAGTGGGATTACACAACAGCAATTACATTCTGTGACAGTGTGACACTTGAGATACATGCATGTGTACAGTACAAAGAGTACACAACTATCATGCCATGCTTGGCAGGCATGGTGATCATACCTAATAGCACTGACTGCAAGGAACATATGCATAACATGCAGTAATTGACTGCATCAACCTTTACAAGTCACTCCAAGAATACAGCCATAACTTGATTACACATTTTATTTATTTTCTTTTCTTTTATTATAGTTTGTTATTATTGAACTTGTTTTCTTTATTGTTTGGATAAGTAGCATATTCATGAAAATGATTTTAACAGTCTGTGACATCTGATCAAGCAATTATTTACATGTACTATGAGCTAGTACACCCTTTTACCTGTGTCCCTGTGGAGAGAATGATATCTGTAATTACACATTGTATTTCTTTTTATGTTATTATAGTTTGTTATTATTGAACTTGTTTCCTTTATTGTTTGGATAAATAGCACATTTGAGAGAATGATTTTAACAGTCTGTGACATCTGAACAAACAATTATTTATACATACTTTGAGCTATCTCACCCTTTTACCTGTGTCCCTGTGGAGAGAATATATGTTATTACACATTTTAGTTCTTTTATTCTATTATAATTTGTTATTATTGAACCTGTTTCCTTTATTGTGTGGATAAATAGCACATTTGTGAGAATGGTTTCAACAGTCTGTGACATCTGAACCATTATTTACACATACTATGGGTTATCTCACCCATTTACCAGTAGTCCCTGTGAAGGGAATATATGTCATCATAAGGTATGTAATTCAGTAATAGGTATTAGTACACAAACCCTGTTCTGTGTCTAGCAAAATGTACTCCGCACACAGCATTTAACAACTTGAGCTATGAAGTCACTGCTAATATCTGATTGACTGATTTTGCCCTAGACCTAACCTTTAAAGAAAATATGACCTGCTATTAATACTACAGTGTTATAATACAGTGGAGAGATAGCTGAACACAGCTGTGTAAAATGCAATCATGGCAGAAAGACTAGGTAACCTATATATTACTAAATAAACTGCGGGTGTACACAATATATTGTTACTGGGTTAAAATATCAGCTCTCATTCCAAATGTATTGCACAACAGTTCATTACAAATGCCTTCATGCATTTACTGGTATATTTTCAAGTTTTTATTGAACAACAGTTAATGTAATGTAGGTGTTGCAATACAGCTCTAATTCCACAGTTATTGTGATAGAAACTTTATTTCATTTACTTAATCAAGGTTAATGCTACTCTTTCCTGCTGATTGCAGTACATTTGGCACTAGACACTTATTGTAGTCCAGGTCTATGACCACATTCATTACAATACAATCAGAACTGTTTATATACCTAATGGCAGTTAATGCTTTACTCTTTCATGGTTATATGACTATAGATGTGAAGATACATCCATACTCACCACACTCACTGTGCAACCTGGCCAGGTGCCCTGCATGTGTCTTGATGTTGCTAGTTCTCACCAATGCAGCTGTTGGAAGAGAAGCCCACTATTATGCATACCAGTTTAGCAGACATTCATGGTTAAATACTGGTGAAACACAGGTAAATATACTTACACATTTGTGGAACACTGCCCGCCCATAAGTCTTGGACGCAGGTGTCCAAGAGAGCCCCCTTCCTTCTTTTCAGGTCTTTGTGGTGGTGATGATGCTGCTCATCTGTGCAGAGGATACCAGTTGCACTGGTGAGGTCCCTTGCCAGACGGTCCCAGGCCTCCACTTTGTACTCTAAGCCCCCATAACCACCCTGCATGAGCCGGTCTTCATGGTTTTTGACTAGGAGTCTAACCATGACTCTGGACTCCTCAATGCTCCACTGCTGCACCTGAAAGCTCATACCCTCTCCGACACCTGCCATATTATCCTCACAGGTTGACCTCCAATGGATTCTGCAGTATTCCCACCTATTGCGCTTAATATACCCTGATTTTCCCACACTTTAAAGCCATTGGACAATTTATTAAAATGTGGTGTGCTGCTTAGCATCATGCAAACCAGTTCAGCTCAGCTCAGCAGTGCTTAAACTGGCAATGCTTAGCAGTGCTTGGCACCATTTAGCAGTCCGTAAACCAGCTAAGCAGAGCTGCGCGGTGCCAAGCAGTGCTAAAACTAATCTTGTTTTAAGCAGTGCTTGACATGGCTTAGCAGGGCTTAGCAGAGCTTAGCAGAGCACAGCACATCAGGATTTAAAAATAATTGCCATAATTTGTATTTGGAAAATAAATGCTTAATAACCCTTCTGTGTACACAAGCCCTGCACATACTGCACATAAGTCTGTCACTCTAACCATTTGGCTACGTGGATGTGTAGAATGCTGCTATACTTTTACATATATTTCTCAACTACGTTTAAGTGCTGATGAGCACTGCACCATGTAAACATGCTCGGCTATGTTTAAACTTGACCTTTGTATTCATAATTAAATGTATCCGGTTTCTATTTTTAGATGTCTGGCATGTGTCCATTGCTGTGCGCCACGCTGCACAAACATAAAAAAAAATTAATACATATGCATACATTGATATACTGCACATTGACAGTGCAGAGGGTGCGTTACTCATCTCCGGACACAGTAACACACTCCCTACACTGATTCAATAACCATGTTACACAGCTCTCCCTCAGTAACACTCCTTCATTAATATGCCTGGTGCACTACCAAGGGGAAAACCGCATATATGGCCACAGTACCTTCCATGTAAGCTGTACACTATGCCTACATGGATTTTATTAAATCTGGGGGACAGTCTTTAAATAATCTTTTAAAGTGTCTTTTTCTACTACTGTACATTTTCTTTTAATTTACTCTATTAAATATCCCAAGGATTATCATTATTTTTTTTCTTTATATTTTTTTATATTGCTCTAAATATTTTTCAATATACTGTTCTTCTTCAAACAAATGTCACAAAAGAGTATTTGTTAATGCAAATAAATGTTCGTAGCTCTCTGAGTTCGATACTCAGTGGTGATATGATATTGTTCCATATTTCATACCTGTCAAGTTCTTTTTCCGTCTTGCTACTTATTCTTAACAATGTTTTCTTCTCACTTCCATTTTCTTTTCATCTTTTCTTTCTCCTTCTTCAGTTATATGATTTCTTCTTTTCTGTACTTATTTTTTTGTACCTCTTCTACTTGTATTGTTTCCTTTATTTCACCCCACGATGCTGCCATTTCACTTTCTTGTTCATTCTGTTCAATTAATTCCTTTAGATACAAATTCTGCAATCCCCCAACTGAAAGGTTGTAACAAGACACTCTTGTATTGTAGGATCTGTTGCAAATGGTTTTGTTTAAATAATTCTTCTGAATCCAGATTACATGCTTCTACCACTTCTTCATGTCTTTGAAAAGGCTTGCCTGCATTTTGTTCAACTCATCTCCATTCACCTTAGTTCCACATGTCCGCATAATGTCAGATTCATCTTCTAGTAGCCTCATACTCTCTGCTGTCCTACTAACAGTGCCAATATCTCCCAACATATTTACAATGCCTTTTTCATTCTCCATGTTCATTCTCTCATAGGTTCATAGGAGATACTAGGCTAGCGATTGTAGAGTCTTTACTAGCCTAGCCATGTTAATCCCAAGTATTCCCATTTTTTTGTTTTGGGTAGTTTGCAGAACAAATTAATTTATGAACAAAGCGGGTCTGTGATCCACACTGGCTACCCCTGTCCATGAGGGACATGAGTGCCACCCCAGCGGCGAATTTCTTGTCTCCCATCCAATTATCTAGGTTGCGTTTGAATAGTGTCAGTGAGGAGCTCTGTTTTATGTGAATAGGAAGTCTATTCCAGAAAAGCAGCAGTCTCTGGGAGACATATCTGTCTCGCCAGCATGTTCTGTTAATGTCACAGGCTAAGTTAAGATCCCTAGAGCTAGCGACTCTTGTTCCATTTAACTTAAGGATGTGCAGAATTTCCATTAGTGTAGGGTCGGAGATTGCCCTATAGGCCAGGCATAAGTCACCTCTCAACAGCCTATAAGATACAGAGTAAAGTGACAGGGCTTTCAGACTGTCAACGTAGGTCTTGGCATGGAGTCCCTGTATTTTCTTACTAAGAAACCTCTGAAGTCTCTCCAGCTGCTGCAGGTGTCAGGTGAGGTACATGCAAAAGAGTGAATTATACTCTATTAGTGGTCTGATGAGGGTCAAGTACAGTGGAGTAATAACATCTCTTGTCCTGGATGCTATGCCCTTGCTTATGAGGTGCACTACTTAGAAGGCTTTCCTTAACACTGTGAAAAATTGGTGATCAAATTCAGATTGCTGGCAACCTGTGTTTCCAAGTCTCGCACCACTTGGTTGGAACTCAGAGTGGTGCTGTCAATATTGTAATTTGTAGGGAATTCCATTTTGCCAAAGGGAATAACAATGCATTTTTTTTGCATTTAGTTTTAGGCCATAGCTTTGACACCAATCACTCATTTGTGTTAGCCCTTCTTGTAATATTTTGACATCATTAGGGGATTCAATGACTACTCCCAGTTTGCAATCATCAGTGAATGTGGTGATCCAGATGCTGTCTACTTTGGCCTGACTTCTGAGAAATAGATGCCAAACATTAAGGGGCGCAGCACAGACTCCTGTTTTACTCCACTGGTGATGAGTCTACTGGTTGAGGTGCAGTCACCAATTTTGACAGAGTGTGTTTTGTCTGTTTGCCAGTTGGCTACCATCTAGTAATGTAAGGGTTAATCCCCAGCTGGGAGAGTTTTGCAATGATGCCAGAGTAGGGGATTGTGTCAAAAGCCTTGGCAATGTTTAGATCGGAGTTGTGCATTGTCTTATGTCCATCTACAAGGTTTAATAAGGATGATCTACACTTATTCAAGCCAAACTGGGTCGGGTCCAGTGTTTGGAGGTCACTTATATCCTTGTCGATAAGGTCCTTGATAATTCTTCCCATGGCTTTGCAGATGAGGCTGATTAGACTTATAGGTCTGTAGTTCCCAGGGTTAGTTGATGGCCCACCTTTGTGTAGGGGGATTACTGTTGCAGTTCTCCATTCTGCAGGAACATAGTCAGTTCTCAAGCTATGGTTAAAGAGAATGTCAAATGGGTCCACTAGGTCTTGTTTTAGATTGTTCAGTAAACAACCTGGGATATTATCTGATCCCACTGAGGCCATGTTTTTGGCTTTGGTGAGTAAAGAGATGATCTGTTCTCTAGAGATACTAGGCAGAGGACTGGTGTCTATGCTTTGGGATATGGTAATGGGGATATGGTGGTGTTGTTTGCACTGAATCTGTCAGCTAGCAGGTTGGTGATATCTTCTGGTGTAGTATGAGTAGTCCCATGTACAACCAGTTTTGCACATAGCTAGGCATACAATTTTAGACTTCAGATGTAGTTAAAGAAGGCCTTATGATTATCCTTGGCTAGGGATATGATTTTAGTTTTGTAATTTCCTTTATAAGACTTTGCAAGATTTCTGATTTTCTTGTATACACTTAGGAGGGAACTCTTCCTCTGCATAGTGATATCTCTTTTGCTTTTGAACAACAGTTTCTTCCTCTTGTTATATAATCTCTTTATACCTGAAGTCCACCACAATAGCTTGTTTTTACAAGAAGACCTGGTTTTGATCCAGTCAGCTACAGCAAGTTTATGCAGTCACTTAAGTGTTTGTACAGGGAATTTGTGTACACTTCTGCATAGTGATCATTGATGTCTGTGATTGTGGTTGGTATGAAGCTTTTTATACCACCACTTAGCAGGCAGTAGTTAGCTTTGGTAAAGATTTTTTATAATTTTTGTTCCTGTGAGAGTATCAGTTCCAGTAGTTACTTCAAACAAGACTAATTTGTAATCAGACCTAATCAGGAAGGGCATCACGCATGTTGGTGAGCACTATGTCCAGAACAGTAGAGCCTCTAGTGGGGGTGCAGACTATCTGTTCCTGAGCATTTATATTAACAAAGTCCAGAAACCACTGGGTGAGTGTGTTTTTGCTTGTGTATGTCCCCCAGTGTATGGAAGGATAGTTGAAATCTCCCATGACTAAAGTGTTGGGCTGTGTGCTAAGAAATTCCAGTAAATTTAGGTAGGTGGTGTGCTTATCCTGGTTCATGGTGAGGATCTATAGCCAGAAATGATGTGGCATGGTACTTTCCCAATAGTTGATTGGACATGCAGTAGTTTGAGAGAGTTATGCTATTTGACAAGTCTCAAAGTGAATTTAGTTTTAATGAAGATGGGTACACCTCCACCTTTGGCTCCTCATGCTCATTTTGAGGAGGTTTGAACATGTGGAAGGCATTGTAGCCTTGCACAGCAGGGGTGATCGTAGTGGCCTTGAACCATGTCTCAATTACTGTGCAGATGTCAGCATCCTCCAAAGTGAGGAGTGCAGTTTCATGTTCAAACTCCTAACATTAACCAGCATGATCTTGAGTTTGTTTTGATTAGGTTTTGTTACGTTGGAAAATTTGTTGTTTTGACATTGCCTAAATAAAGGCACTATGCGGAGGCAAGAGCCTTTGTCAGTATCCAAAAGCCTAGGGAGGAGACAGGTGCAGACCATCTCTAGCAAAGCAGCGAGGTCTGGCTACCATATCCTCTCAGGCTGATAGATAAAGGATTTCCTTGGACTGACACCAGAAGCTCAGCCAATTATTGACGTAAAGCATTTTTTGCTTATATTGTGGCATCATCCTGGGTGAGGGAAGGCTACTGCTTAGGAATAAGGAAATACCCATCTGGGATACATAATTAGAAAGTTATTTCATGTTTTTCTTCATATAGTCCAGAGAGGTACATCTCAAGTCATTCACTCCAACATGGACTATGACAGAGTCATAATGGTACTTGTTGTTGAGTAACTGCAGTGTATGCATGATTTGTCAAATCCTGGTACCTTATAAGCAACTGACTGTGACCTGCTCCTTGTACAGTGCGTCTCACTATGGAATCGCCTATGACCAAGACATTTGATGTGTTTTGCAGTAGGTGCTTATTTATTGAGACACAGGTGTGTGTGCTGATATGTGTAATGGTTTCTTTTTGCTTAGTGGGGAGTGTGGGTGGTGTGTGTTTTGGAGGTTTCTGTTTTTTTGGCAAGCTTTTAGTGAGCACTTCCGCGTATCTGGGATTATGTTTCTTGGCCTTATTTTGTATGAGATGTGAGGTTTGCATGAGAGATGAAGTGTGTGTGCTGACAACCTGTTTGATGTCTAGTTTGTTTTTACTTGAGAGAATTGACTCCAGTTTCACAGTGTATTTGCATCTCTCACATAGGGTGTTAGTTTGGTCTAGGAATAAATGGTTGTCAGTATACATGAATCAATTGCTACATTCCCTCAAGATGCCCATATCAATCAAGCTGGCAGGAGAAATTATGGGAAATTGGCCATCCATTGTGGCAGGAATTTTCTGAATGTGGTACTTGGGAAGGAAGTGGGCTAGCTGTCCTTAGGATTCTGGCTTAACTAGTGGGCTAGTTTGACTTGTAATAGCAAAGGTAGTGGGCGTATAGAAGGTTGTTGATGATTAGTGTGAGAGCACTGCTTAGAACGCAACTGAATTGCCCTTTGCTCACCAGGGAAGCTTGAGGAGTTCTACGGGAAGGTCTCTAGAGAAATATAATGTTCCCAGGTGTTTGCATCTATAAAGGGCACTGCTAAACCCCACTGCACAGTGTGCAGCAATGAGCAAATTTGAGCCTTATATACAGACTAATTTAAAAAGCTTTTAACACAACTAGAAATGGGAAAGCCCCAAACCAAGCTTTTATCCAGCACTAACCAACTCAGATGGGTCCTGAGCATCACACTTCTGCCACAAGGGTGCAGGGAGGCCCTCTTAATACAAGAGGGCTGGTTTAAGAGCAAAGTGATACCAAACAGTCTAGAGAGTCTAGCCTATGCTATATAAGGCAATGAAACACAATTTCAAAGTGCAGAATAAAAAGCAGTCACAAACAGCAAAAATGAAGCAGTAAATCATTGCATTACAGTTAACAAAGTGCAGTGCTGGCTTAAAATATACTTATTAAAGTTAGATCCATGCTTGCCCTCCCCACTGAGGTCTTCAATTGAAGAGGAAAAAAAAAAAAACGTCAGCTCCTTCTACTGGCATACCCTCCCCCAGCTTCCCTCTTTCTTGCCTCAGATATTTAGATCCTGTTTCTGTGCCCTGCCTCCTTACACATTTTCTATTAAGAAAAAACAAAACAAAAAAAAAAAACAATGAATTCTTCACGAATTTGTGAATATATGCTGGCATGGTTGTTATGTAATCAACTATGCTTTGCATGTGCATCATCATGGCATTGTCTCTGGTCTCAACTATTGCCAAGTTCTGGTGAACTTCCTCCCACATACCCTGGAGAACTCTAAACATTGGTACCTGACTCTCGGTAACAGTACCCTGTACCTAGACTGCATCAGTTGCTGAGCATCTATAGACTATCATTTCTATGGAGCCAGCTGTGACTCACAACTTTACCAGGCACCCCTTTGTGCAGCATTTGTAGTAGGTGACGGAACCTCAAACATTGTTCTGTTCTCCAATAAAGGTTCAATCTGTCCACTACGAAGAAGTGTAGAACTACAGGGTCATGTCTCTCAACCTCTTAGAGCAACAAATCTGGACAAAGCAATAAATAATGGGGGGGTGGGGGTCAAAGGCACAAACATAGGGAAAATTTTTAAATATTACTCCTACAAACTTCAAAAGTTGACAGAATAACAGGTTTTGCATTAGCAATACTTTTCTGAAGGATGTGAACTCTGAAACTCAGATGTATGCCATTATTTTCTGACTTCAATCTTTAATGAATTGCCAAAGATTTACCATAAAACCACAATTTTATGAAAATGGACCAAAAATATGAGGTCAAAATCTGGACATTCTAAGAAAATCTGTACAGTTTGTTTATAGGTATGTAGAGGGTATCCCCCCACTTCCTGGTAATCATATTTCATCATAATGCATTTGGATGGTGAAGTGGTTTGCATTGTTGCTTCACACCTAGTTCTCCGCTTTGTTTCTTGGCTGTGATGCCTTCTGTGTGGAGTCTGCATGGCCTTCCTGCATTCATGTGGGTTTCCTCCCACGTTACAAAGACATACATCTGGAGCATTTCTCCCCGGATCTCCACTGAAAACTGGCTTGTTCCAAGTTGGACTTTCTTGGTAAACAAATGTTAAATAAAATAATATGTAAGCATGTGTCATTAATTACTGTATTATCAATCTGCTTGGGGGAGATGGCCCTGCCAGTCTGCTTTGTGACTCTGTGCCACTGTCCTGATATTATGTCATGACAATGAGGATAATGACATTATCTTTGGCAGACATTTTTCTGTCAACATCAGCCTGCTGTAGTGTATCACATCATATAAATGTTTCTGTCATGGCAGATGTGCATAAATAAATAAGCATTTGAATAACCTATTCTATTTATAAATTCTGAAAGTATACTTCAGGTTGGAGTTAAAGATGTCCATACATACCATGTGATTTCTGTTCCTATAGTGATAATGCTGCTAATGATGAAATACCTGATGAAGAAACATTTCAAACTGATATGCATTCACTGTATCAATGTATTAATGTCATAATATAATATACTACATAGCAACACTGTCCTTTTGTATCACCTGTGTGTGGATGATAAAGGTGTACTGAGCTGGTGGCATCTGCACCACCTTAAATGAAACTAATGCTCTTATCCTGTGTCATTGGCATCCCACTGTAGTGACAGCAGGAAATCCTCATCAGGTGTTAAACTTCAAACAGTAGAAGGCCCACTGTCTGCGACAGTATGCGCAACTGCATTCTGCCTTGCCTTTTTCCTGGCATGGTACACTATGTCATTATCTCTCTTTCTGAACCATACAAAGGAATGATTATTTCTACACTATCTATATAAATAAAAATGTAAATGTTCATTTGTTCAAAATCTTAAATCTCTGAAAGTTCTTCACTGATTGCTTTGAAATTTTCACACAATGTTGCATTCGAATGCACGCGTGTTTTTATATACCTACTATTATATAGATGTCACACGTTGCATTTGAATACACGCGTGTTTTTATATACCTACTATGGATTCTATATATTTGTATACAAATATGTAATTTTATATGTTTTTGTTATAACTTACTTTCTTCTTTTTCAGTGCAATCGATCTGCTTTAGTTCATCCAAATAATGCCTCGCAGAAGAACAAGTTTAGGTCGTCGTACTCACAGAGCAGAAGCAGTGCGACGAGTAATTGCAAATCAAACTGAGGAAGAACAGGTATCAGTGAATAAGCGAAACAGACAAAGAATGGCTCAAATCCATGCTGAGGAAGCAGCAGAGCGATGTGCAGCCAGACTTGAGGATGCACGGTTGCGAGCATGGCGATCGCGTTCTGCAGCTTCAGATCTGCTTCGTTCTCAACAGAATGAATGCGACAGGCTGAGAGTGGCAGAAAGACCTCAACGAGAAACAGCAGATCAGCGTCAAACATGACACCGTGCTCAGCAATCATGCGATTACAATCGCCTTGCATTCTGGTACAAACCAGCTGATGATTATAGTTTGAGCTGGCATGTTCTCAGCGGCACTATGACTGAAGTGTCTCCTTATTGCAAGGCTCTGAAATTTAATGGAGAAACAAAAGGAATGTGTTGCACCGCCAGAAAAATTAAACTGCCTCAACTTGGAGAACCGCCAGAGCCATTAAAATCTTTGCTTGTCAGATATACCGCCGAATCAAAGCATTTCCTATCTAACATCAGGAAATACAACTCCTGCATCCAAATGACGTCGTTCGGCGCAGAAATTGTAACAGCTCAATCCATGCCAACTTTCAAAGTGAAAGGACAAATTTATCATAAAGCCAGCTCCCTGCTTCCATTCCCAGATGGTTAACATAAATTCCTACAAATGTATTTCATCAGTGATGGCAATGATGAATTGAATGCATGTTGCGGAATTTCTACTGGCATACAAAGGTCCATCGTTTCCCAACTGCAAGAGCTTCTTCACGAAAAAAACAATTTAGTGCATTTGTTCAAAACAGCAATTGACATGATGCCATCTGATACACACAAGATTGTTATTCATGCTGACAAAACGCCTGCTGGAGAACATGTGCGAAGATTCAATGCTCCAGCTATTGACGAAGTGGCAATTGTTATAGTCGGAGATCAATTCCAACCTAGAGATATTGTTCTTCATCGGAAAAATGATCAGTTGACAACAGTTGCAGAAACTCGTTGATGCTACGATGCCCTGCAATATCCAATCATTTTTTGGGATGGTGCCGATGGATATCACTTCAACGTTAAGATGATGAATCCAGTCAGTGGCGAAGAAACAAATATGAACTGCAGCGCAATGAACTATTATTCATACCGATTAATGATTTGAGAGAATGAAGACAATCACATTTTGAAATGCTGTCAATTGTTTCCCCAATACATCGTAGATATGTTTGCAAAAATCGAAACAGAACGTTTGATATTCATCCGTTTGAATCAGACTAAGCTTCGCTCTGAAGAATACGTTCATTTGCGAAATGCAGTTGTAAATGACGGTAATACAACTAACGTTGGAAGACTAACAATTTTGCCATCTTCATATACAGGCAGTCCACGTCATATGCATGAGTACGCTCAAGATGCAATTGCGTATGTTCGTCACTACGGGCGTCCAGAACTATTCATTACATTCACATGCAATCCAGCTTGGGACGATATACAACAGCTCTTACTTCCTGGGCAATCGCCGGTGGATAGGCATGACATCACAGCATGTGTTTTCAGACAGAAGCTGAAATTGCTGATGGATTTCATGGTAAAACATGAAGTTTTTGGCTCTGTGTGCTGCTGGATGTACTTAGTGGAATGGCAAAAGAGAGGATGGCCACACGCACATATACTAATCTGGCTCTATAACAAAATCACTTCAAACAAAATCGACGATGTAATATGTGCTGAAATACCCGATGCCGACGTTGATAAGGATTTGCATGCAGATGTGATGAAAAATATGATACATGGACCTTGCGGTACACTGAATCGAAATTCACCATGCATGATAGACGGAAAATGCTCTAAGCGATATCCTCGAACATTAGTATCCAACACTGTTACAGGAAACTATGGATATCCTTTATACAGAAGAAGATCAGCAGAAGATGGCGGTAAATTAGCAACCATACAAATGTGAAACGGTGACATTGAAGTAGATAACCGGTGGGTTGTTCCACATTCGCCTTTGATATCAAAAACATACAAAGCACACATAAATGTGGAATACTTTAACTCCATTAAATCGATCAAATATATTTGTAAGTACGTGAATAAAGGCAGTGACATGGCAGTTTTTGGCGTGCAACCAGAAAGAAGTGATAGGAATGTGGTCATACATATCGATGAAATCGCACAGTATCAGGCGGGAAGATACATAAGCAGCAATGAAGCTGTATGACAAATTCTTTCATTTCCCATACATGAACAAAGTCCAGCTGTTGTTCATTTAGCAGTATATCTAGAAAATGGACAACGCGTTTATTTCACAGCTGCAAATGTGCAACAAATAGCCCTGAATACACCGGCTACAATGTTAACAGCTTTCTTCACGTTATGTCAAAATGACACATTTGTGAAAACACTGCTGTATTCAGAAGTGCCTACGTATTACACATGGAATGCGAGTAGAAAATCATTTGAACGACGCAAACGAGAAGAGCGAGTCGACGGACAACCTGGCATATTCAAAGAAACTACGATAGGCAGACTGTACACCATGCATCCCAATCAAGATGAATGCTTCTTTATTCACATGCTGTTGGTAAATGTGCCCAGTCCAACGTTTTTCCAGCAATTGAGAATTGTCAATGGCGTTACACATGCCACTTTCCACAGTGTAATTCAAGCTCTGAATCTATTGGAGAACGACTGACACTAGGATGTATGCATTAATGACGCGTGCAATACATCACATTCAAATCTAATTCGTGCATTGTTTGCAATCATTTTGACTGCCTGCTCTCCTTCATCTCCAACAAAGTTATGGGCGAAATATAAATCGCACATGGCCGAAGATATTTTCCATCGAATACGCAAGGAAAATTCAAATATGAACATGGATTTCAAAGCAGAAATCTAGAAGGAAGCGTTGATAATGACTGAAGATTTGTGCTTAGAAATCGCAAACAAAGTTCTCAACCAATTGGGAATGCCATCACCGAATCGATTTGCTGCTGCTTCGTTCGATGTAGAATTGTGTCGTGAACAAAATTACAACACGGGTGATCTTTTGTCGTATGTGCAATCAAATATTCCTAAGCTAATGCTTGAGCAAAAAGGCATTTACGATCAAATAATGCAAACTGTCAATAACGGGGGTGGAGAAATCTTCTTCTTAGATACGCCAGGAGGAACTGGTAAAACATTCCTAATTACATTGATTCTGGCAGCAATTCGATCCCAAAATGGCATAGCCTTAGCTCTTGCATCGTCTGGAATAGCTGCGACATTGCTACCAGTTGGAAGAACTGCTCATTCCGCTTTGAAATTGCCATTGAACATGCAATTTATTGAAACTCCCACATGCAACATTTCCAAAGCATCCGGCATGGGAAAAGTACTGCAGAAATGCAAACTTATTGTTTGGGATGAATGCACAATGGCGCACAAAAAAATCGCTCAAGGCTCTTGATCGATCATTGTAAGATTTGCGTGGAAACATCAGACCATTTGGGAATGCATTAATATTGCTTTCAGGAGATTTCAGGCAAACATTACCTGTACTTCCTCGATCGACACCAGCGGACGAAATAAATGCTTGCCTGAAATACTCTACTTTGTGGCAACACGTAAAGATGTTAAAATTAACTACAAATATGCTGGTCCAGCTGCAAAACGATTGATCAGCTGAGATATTCTCACATCAATTGCTGAAAATTGGGAACGGAAAGGTGACGGTTGATCTGACCTTAAGACAAATTTCATTGCCTCATAACTTCTGCAATTTAGTGATGTCAAAAGAAGAATTGGTTGAAAAAATATTTCCCAATATTCAAACCAATTATAAGAATCATGATTGGCTGACTGAATGAGCTATTCTTGCAGCCAACAACAACGAAGTCTACAAACTTAACAATATTATTCAGTCTAACATTCAAAGTGAGGCAGTCACATACAAGTCCGTTGACACTGTTGTGCAAGCAGATGAAGAGGTTAATTATCCAACAGAATTTTTGAATTCACTCAATCTGCCAGGGATGCCACCGCACGTACTGCAATTGAAAATCGGCATGCCAATTATCATGTTGTGAAATATCAACCAGCCAAAGCTTTGCAACGGCATGCAGCTTGCAGTAAAAAAATTAATGAGCAATGTCATAGAAGCAACAATCTTGACAGGACCTTTCAAAGGTGAAGATGTCCTCATTCCTCACATTCCTATGACTCCAACGGATATGCCATTTCAATTTAAGAGATTGCAATTCCAAATTCAATTGGCATTTGCAATCACCATCTACAAAGCTCAGGGCCAATCTTTAGAATTGTGTGGTTTAGATCTACACACGGATTGCTTCTCACATGGACAATTATATGTTGCGTGTTCTAGAGTCGGCAAACCAGACAATCTCTATATCTGCACAGACAATGGAACAACAAAAAATATTGTATACCCACAAGCATTGTGAAATTAAACATTTTAGAAACGTGCACTTTCTCTTTTCTTTCTTTTCCATTTAACCAGACTGAGCCACAACAACGTGTGGCCAGGTACAGCTATATATATATATATATATATATATATATATATATATATATATATATATATATATATATATATATATATATATATATATATATATATATATATATATATATATATATATATATATAAGCCAGTAACTGATTCCATACTCTGCCTTCTTTGGAGCCCCTTGTCCAAATTGTTTTTCATGTATTTTAAGTGCATCCATGAGGATATGTTTTTGCTTAACAATAAACTTATTTCTCTTGTGCTTTGCTTCTTGATGTTGTAACAACATTTTCCTAAAAATTCCAGTTGGTAATTTAAACCAGGCATGAGCGAACTGAAGCAGAATGGTAAATCCCTTTTGAGCAATACTAACATTAAGAAGTAAAAGAAACAATTATACAGCTGATATTAGTCACTCTTTCACATTTCTATTGTCTGTAAAGAGTTTGTCTCATTATATTTTAGTGTAGGATCGACATCACAAAGGGTAACTGCAGTACAGGGACTGTAAAGGTATACAGGAGGGATGAGGAAAGTTTGTCTTACCTGTTTACTGATAGTTCACTCTATCAAACATAATAAATAAGTTTGTAGGTTTGCTTTACACATTACCATTATCAGGTACCAGAAACTCTAATAGATAATGGCTTAATTTCTAAGTACAGCATTGCAAACAGTGACTTTAGCCAGTAATGTTACTATCCTTCAGAATTAATCAATTTCAACAACAGAGTTTCACCCTATCAGTGCTTTAGAACACTTGAAGACTTTTCAATAATCAGCAATATTAAGAACCAGATCTGATCTTTTTGCCAGCTTTAATTTTGGCTTTCTGGCAATCTTCACTGTATCATGGCTACCGGCAAACAGAAAAGGGCAACAATCAGAAAGTTTCAGCAAGTTTTATTCAAGTTTCAAAGTTCATTTGCAAATGAATTTTGTTGGCACATAGCTATATAAATGTCATTGGTACACACTAGCAGAAGTACAGTAAATGGCATGGGCAACTTTGTACCAGCATGAATGAGCAGTTACAACATCATGCATGTCCATCTGCACTGTTTAAGTAGGAGCTTTAAGGCATACCTCTCGAGTGTACCTAACTACGAGGAACATACCTCATTCAGAGTCTTTAAAGTTCATGTTCCTCAAAGTTCCACATTGAAAGGGTCTGTCATACATCCAGTGTTAAGATTTTTTTTACTGATATCCATGATAAATAAAAATTAATCATATTAACTCATTAAAAGATCTTTTTATAAGTAAAACAAGCACATTTTAGCCATCATATGACCTTTCTAAGTGAAGTTGTTAGTAAGCTGTTGCTATGTGTTCCTCATTTTGCCCATTTGTTCCACATTATGAGGGCTAGTGTTCCTCATTTTGGAGATGGGAGGTTGAGAGCTATGATTTAAGGTGCTAAGTGGGGATGTGCACATTGAGTTAGTTGTATGAAATGTTGATGTCACATTGCAGTGGGTGTGGTTCACACTCTAGAGGTCTCAGTTTAATTTCTAGGGCATTGCAATTACTTCCTCTGTGTATGCTCACAGCTGGAACATTTCTCAAGGGAACTAAAATCTTCCTTTGACTGTACACCACATCATATCATGCCTGGTGAGAGAACTGGACTGCAGATCCATTTAAGAAAATAGATACATGGGCAGATATATGAGATGAGTTGACCTGATCTGACTGGCATCACAAAATCAATAGAGGAATGCAAGCACCATTATGATGTCCTGTAGAACTGACAGCCATATCAGCTTACACAGCAGGTGTTGGAAATTCAGGAGAGTGGGACATAGTTTTATAGTAAAGGTCAGGGGGCTCATGCTATAGGACTGCAGGACTGCAGCGCCCCCAGCTGCGGAAAGAAAAGAAAAAGCTGTGGAAAAAAAAAGAAAAAAAAAAACTGCGAGTCTCAGAACCTTTTGCTCATGTGCGCTTGGCGTTCCTGGAACTCCAGACTGCTGCAACAGCAGTCTGTAGTAGTCAGAAGGCATCTCTGTAGTCTGATGCAACAGCAGTCTGTAGTAGTCAGAAGGCATCTCTGTAGTCTGATGCCCAGAATTCTATGCAGTAATGACCGCACAGAATTGAAGAGATCAGGACTGCAACGTCTGCAGGCTAACTCTTCTCGTGGGAAAACATTGCTTACGGGGAATGAATCTGGAGCTACACTCGCAGGGACACATTGCACTTGAAGCTGGAGCTACTGCTTGCATGGGACGGTGATCAGATTGAAAGCTTCTGCAGACAGGAAAACCGGCGATTGAATTGAAAACTGCTGTAGACGAACAGGGAAAACCAGGAGTGTGTGTGTGTGTGTGTGTGTGTGTGTGTGTGTGTGTGTGTGTGTGTGTGTGTGTGTGTGTGTGTGTGTGTGTATAAAATATGTGGGAGTCTGTTTGCTGCATTTAAAATGGGGATTTGATTGGGGGAGGCATATTTATTTATTTATTTTGTATTTAGCTAGCATTTATTGCTCAATGTGTGAAATTTCTTTCTTAACATAAAAATTAATGAAAAAGCTTATATTTCAATTTATGATTCAGATTATGAGAGTTTTAGGTGTGCTACAATGTTCTGCAATTGTATAAATTCTGTGTTTTGCATGTGCAGTGTACAACCTTTACTTCAGTTGCTATTGTAATTATGACATGTTTAGGGGAATATTAGTAGCTTTTATGATGCCCAAGGATGTAGATAAACTTGTGTATCATCAGAAATTTAAAGAAATATCTATCCCGTGTTCCAGATGCATGTTTTTATTACAGCTTTTAACTAGGGTCTACCATTAAGAAATCTGTATGTGACTAACAGAGGTGACCAATAGCTATCAGAAAGGCAATTGGCATTAAGAGCATTCAGTAAATTTTTATTGCTGATACAGGTAGTAAGCAGTACCTGATACATCCAAATAAGCTTTATGGTTTCAGAGTTGCAGATCAGAGTTATAATTTGTGACACACCAGGGTTTTCATCCACCTCTGATTTGCAGAGTACCAACAGTAAATAAACGGGAATGAAAATTATTATGCACATGCACTCAAGTTAACGATATCTATCACCTTCTTCCTTATTTTTTACATTAATGCTGCCAGCAGCTATACGAGTCTAGTATGTCATGAGCACTTGCTATTTATTGTTCAGGTAAGCCAACTATTAAATGTTGTTAGATACCAATAGCTTAAACTGTAACTCCTTGGAAAGCTGAAAGCAGCTTTTATTGGTACTTTAATCCAGTACACGTACCTTTATGCTAATAATAGGTCACTAGCCATAAGCATTTAAAATGAGTAAGAAACTCTTTATTTGAAAGAAATTAAACATTCCCTACCCACCACCATCTGTTAAAATTCCGCATAATTTTGCCTCATATTTTTCTTCTGTTCCTCATAAAATCTGTGGTTCCTGGAATGGATGTTTAATTCAATAAATAGTTATTGATGGTGTAGTGGTGCAGTGGTAGCATTATTACCTCACAGCTAGAGGTTTTCTGATTTTATTCTTGCCTGGGGTGTCTTCTGCATGAAGTCTGCATGTCCTCTCTTTGTTTGTATGAGTTTCCTCTGGGTGCTCTGGTGTCCTCCCATGTTACAAAGACATGTGTATGGAATGTTTCTACCTGGGCCTCTGCTGAAAATTGCCTTTTGTTCCAAGTCAGACTTTCCTAGTTAACAAATATTAAATAAATAATAAATGACACACATTTGAATTTCAGACTTCATATTTTTCAGAAGGTACATGGTAACACAAAACCTTTTAGTCTACCAATTTTCTAAGTTTATAAGATGAATATTTGAAATTTGCCCCTATTTTTTGGGACTGTATACCCCCATTATTGGCTTCGTCCAGGATGTTTGCTCTAAGGTTGAGAGCTACAGTGAGAACTGAATTCATTAAATATGTTTGGGGCTGTATTCTCCCATTATTGGCTTTGTTCAGGTGTTTTGTGATAACAGGTTGACAGCTATGGTGAGAAATGAATTCACTAAATAGTAGCCATTTAAGTTTTAGTCTTCCTCTCTTTAAGAAAACACATGATTTGGCATAGTGGTATGTTGCTTTGACTGTTTTAACGAGGTCCTGTAACGCAATATTTTATTCTAGCAATTTTCCAATATTATACAAGCAATGTTTAAAATGTGTCACTGGTTTTTGGGCTTTTGTCCTCACCCCCAATAAATATTGGCTTTTTCCAGATTTCTTGTGCTGCAAAGTTGAGAGATACAGCTGAGTGCCTAGTAGATTTTACAAGGAGCAAGAGAGCTGCAGGGAAGAGAAGTTTAGTGCTGCTTATGCTGAGTCTGCTTGCATTGTTAATAGCACAGCAGGTAGTATACTTATTTTTGATGCAGAAGGCTGTGAGTTCTACTTCCACAGTAGGTTCATAGGTTCATAGGTTCATACTAGGCTATCTGCCCTAGGGCATTTATAAGCCTTGCCAGAGTGTGTTTGGCTTTCGCCACCCATTTTAAATTAATTTTGCTATGCCCTTTTTCGAGGTTAGTATACTGTGCCTCTGTCTAACAGTGACCCAGAAGTGATACCCGGGGTAAACCTACTATCTCCCATCCACTCATCAAGATTCCTCTTGAAGAGAGTCAATGAGGGACTCTGACTAACCTGTACTGGGATTTTATTCCAGAGTGAAGGGAGCCTCTGGGTTATGAATCTGTCCCTCCAGCATGTCCTATTTATTTCAGTGCTGAGGTTCAAGTCTCTCGAGCACGTAGCTCGATGGGATTTGGATTTTCTGAGGTGCAGCATGTCCATCAATTCCAGGTTGGACGTGGATTTATACATCAGGCACAGATCGCCTCTGAGCAGGCGGTATGCCACTGAGTAGAGCTGGAGTTTCTTTAACCGGGCAGCATATGGCATCTATTTGAGCCCTTTGATCCTCTTGGTGAGGTACTTTTGGGATCTTTCCAGTTGCTGCAGGTGTCTGGTAAGGTACATCCCAAAAGGGGCATTGTACTCAATTATGGGCCTGATGAGGGATGAGTAAAGAGGCACGATGACCTCCCCTGATCTAGATGTGAATCCCTTCATGATTAAGTGGGCTATATAAAATGTTTTTCTAACCACTTTGGCCACGTGGTTGTCAAATGAGAGATTGTTATCAACTTGGATCCCCAGGTCCCTAATTACTTCTTCCGTACTTAATGGATTACCACCTATGTGGTAATTTGTGGGCACTTTGTTTTTGCCAAAGGGGATGACTATACACTTTTTGGCATTTAGCTTGAGGCCATGGCTCTGGCACCAGTTGTCTGTTTCTATGAGGCCCTTTTGTAGGATGCTTGTGTCGGCTGGAGAATCGATTATGGTGCCCAGTTTGCAGTCATCTGCGAACTTAGTCAGCCACAGTCCTTCCGTGTTAGCCTGTACCTCCCAGAAATATATACCGAACAAGAGAGGTCCCAGAACTGAGTCTTGTGGGAAGCCACTTGTAACTGGTTTGGAGTCTGACATGGCTCTAGCAATTCTAACCATGTGGGTTCTGTCCTTGAGCCAGTTTACAACCCATCTAGTGACATAGGGGTTTATATTTAAGCTGGTGAGCTTATCTATAATGCCCGAGTGGGGTATTGTATCGAAGGCTTTTGCAAGGTCCAGGTAGGCTGGGTGGACCACCTTCCGTCAATGGCCTTGGTGACTGTTTCAAAGAAATCAACCAGGTTTAAGAGGCAGGATCTGCCCTTAACAAAACCGAACTGGGTAGGATCCAGTGTCTGTAGGTCCACAATATCTTTATTTATGAGGTCCATGATGATCCTTTCCATAGCTTTGCAGACCAAGCTAGTCAAGCTTATGGGGCGATAGTTTCCAGGATCTGTTGAGGCACCACCTTTGTGGAGTGGGACCACTGTTGCTGTACGCCACTCTTTGGGTACATATCATGTAGTAAGGCTAATACTGAACAGTAGTTTTATGTTTGGGTTTAGTTCTTCTTGGAGTTCATGTAGGACGCAGTCCAGGACACCGTCTGGTCCCATCGATGCTGTGTTTTTTGCTTTGGAGAGGGCGGGTCTTACCTGAGCATCTGAGATGTCAGGGGGGCAGAACTCTGCTGGGATAGATATTTGCCCTTTTGGTGGGGAAGGGAGGGTGAAGTTTGCACTGAACCTGTCAGCTAGAATGTTGGCAATGTCTGTGGGTTTGGTGTATTTCTTGTCATTTTGGACTAATTCTGAGCATATCTGGATATTCCCACCCAGGTTCCTAACATAACTAAAGAAAGCCTTGTGATTATCCTTAGTGTCCTGTGCAATTTTTCTCTCGAAGCTGGCCTTAGACGATTTTATGAGTGCCCGTAGTTTTTTGCTAATACTGATCAGAGATGCCTTCCCTTTTTGGGATTTTGCTCTATCATGTAGTAGCTTCCTCCTTCTACTGTATAGTTTGTTTATGGCTGGGGTCCACCAGACAGGACGCCTAACTTTGGAGGATTGGGTCTTGGCTTTATTTGGGATTGCATGATCCATGCATTCCTGAAGGTGTTCATAGAATGCGTTTATAAAGGATTCTGCGGTCTGGACCGTATTTTTCATAGGCCAGGGGGCTTTGAAGGATTCCACCTCGGTTTTGAGGAGTGTGAAATTTGCTTTAGAGAAGTTTTTCACTGTGGTTTTCTGGGCAGGGGCTGGGGTCAGGATGTGAATATCTAGTGAGATTAGTTTATGGTCTGATCTTACCAGTGAGGGGATACACTTCTGGTCTGGAGCATAGAGTCCCCATGTTGGTGATGATCAGGTCCAGTTTGTTTTCCCCTCTTGTGGGAGTGGCAACAAGTTGTTCCATAGCATTTGAGTTTATAAATTCTAGGAACCTTTGGGCTAGGGTGTTGGAGCTAGAGTAATGCTCCCAGTCTATACTAGGGTAGTTGAAGTCGCCCAATATAATGGTGTTTAGAGAGACTTTCATATTTTCCAGTGTTCTCAGGAAGGCCGAGTGGGGTTCCTGGGTTTGGGAGGGTGGTCTGTAGCAGGCTATAAACTGGAAGGCAGTTTTACCCACTGTTAGTTGTACATGGATAGTCTCTGATGCTTCGTGCTGTGCCACCAACCTGGAGGTATGGGCATCTTTGACGAATATTGATACTCCCCCTCCTTATGTGGTTCGGTCCAAGTTTTGGGGCCGAAAAACATGGTATGAGGTATAACCTGGTAGTGCTGGGGTGCTCTCGGGAGCCTTGAGACAGGTTTCTGTTACTGCACAGATATCGATGTTCTCCATGCTGAGGAGAGTTTCGAGTGTGCATCTTGAGGTTTAGAATTGTGGTGTTGAGTAGCATTACTCTTAGTTTCTTATCCCTTGTGATACCTATGGAGGTGGGTTTGTCTTTTTAGCCTTGCCTAAAAAAGGCACTATGGGGGTGGCAAGAGCCTTTGCCAATATCTGAAAGCCCAGGGGTGACAGGTGCAAGCCGTCCCTAGCGAAGCATCGTGGATTGTCGATCATGTCATCCCAGGCAGACAGGCATTGGATCCCCTTTGAATGACACCAATACTTAAGCCAATTGTTGAAATTGATCATCTTGTCTTCATATTGTGGCATCATTCTTGGTGAGGGTAAGATGCTACTCAAGGTCAGGGTCATTCCGGCCTGGGCTACATGCTCAGAGAGCTCCTCTATGTCTCTTTTCATGTAGTCCAGGGAGGTATATCTCAGGTCACTCACACCAGCATGGACAATGACTGAGTCATATTTGTACTTACCTTGGAGTGACCTGAGTGCTTGTGTTATGTGGCGGATCCTAGTGCCCGACAGGCAGCTCACCATGACCTTTACCTTGTTCAGCCTGGTGAGTGGGACGTCAGTGTGCCTGACGATAGAGTCACCTATTACAAGTGTATCAGGTGTGTTGTCTAGCCTTAAGGGCTGTGACTGTTCGGCACACTGGCTTTGTGAGCTATGTGTTGCACGTGTTTTGTTTTGGGGTAGCGGTTGCTTGGGTGTCTGCTTTGGTGGTCTCTTTTTATTTAGAGCCTCTGAGTATGTTTTTGTGTGTTTATGTGTTTGGTTTGCTGTCGTGGTAGGTCTATGTGAGACTGGAATTGTAGTGAGTGTGGTTTCCTTCTCCTCCTGACTGGTTACGCCAGTACTGAGTTGAGAGAGCTTAGCCTCCAGTTTGGCTATATGGTTGCATCTCACACATGTGTTGGAATTTGTTGGGAGGAGGAGAGGGTTGTCTGTGTATATGAGGCAGTTGTAACATTGCCTCAGGATTCCCAGATTCACCAGCTGGACCGGAGAGGAGATTGACAACTGACCTTTGGACATGCTAGAATAGTATTGGGAATTCCTTTATAATTGAAAAAAAGGGCCAGTGGGGAACAAAGTACTCAAGGGGAGTTTGTGAGGGTGTAGTGCTTTTAATTTTTTAGTGCTGACTTATATAATTGCTTTAGTGAGCAAGTGCCAGGCTTTAGAGTGGGAATAGTGTGTTTATTATGAGAACTAGATCAGTTCTAAGGGAAAAAGTGAAGAGCAGACTTTGTGGAGCTGAGAATGGTTTAAACTCAATTAAGCGGCGTTGCCCGATGCTGCGCTATGCGCAAAATCGCGCAAAGCCACTCTAAAGCGGGTTTTATACAGGGGGACTTGAAAGAGCAAGAAATTGGCCCAAAACAGCCAATAGACTACCAGATTTTTGTGCTGGGAACACTCCTCCAGGGATAGATAGGCTGCTCCAAGCTCCCCACTGCCACTGGTGAACAAAGAAGCCGCCCTTTATCCAAGAAAGGAAATGGGCAACACAGGAACTACCAGATTTTTGTGCTGGGAATGCTCCTCCCAGGATAGATAGGCTGCTCCAAGCTCCCCACTGCCACTGGTGAACAAAGAAGCCTCCCTTTATCCAAGAAAGGAAATGGGCAACACAGGAACTTTCCAAAAGTCCAGAATACAGCAAAGCCTGTATTTGGACTACTCTAGGTCAGGAAAGATGGGAAACAAGGATTTTTTTTGTTTATTTATTTATTTTTTTTCACAACAAACAGCAGGAAAGTGCCATAAATATGTAACACAGGCTAGCGCACTTGAGTGTGTAGCCTCAACAGGTAAATGCAACAAACAGGGCAAACTTTAAAAGTGCAGGTGCAAAAACAACTTTAAATAGTTTAAAACAGTTCAAGAAGCAGAAATACTTGCAGTTTAGCTAGATCGGACAGTCGCCCAGGTAGTAGCAGGAAAAAAACACTTATCAAGTTAGCAGTCACTCTTTTAGCCTCTCTGCTGCTGGCACCACTCTGCAGGACCACAAGGAGCTTGGCTGAGTAGTAACAAGCGCACAAACCGCGCCAAAGTGGGTTTTATACAGGGGGACTTGAAAGAGCTAGAAATTGGCCCAAAACGGCCAATAGACTACCAGATTCTTGTGCTGGGAACACTCCTCCAGGGATAGATAGGCTGCCCTAAGCTCCCCACTGCCACTGGTGAACAAAGAAGCCTCCCTTTATCCAAGAAAGGAAATGGGCAACACAGGAATTTCCAAAAGTCCAGAATACAGCAAAGCCTGTATGTCGACTACTCTAGGTCAGGAAAGATAGGAAACAAGGATAATTTTTTTGTTTATTTTTTGCAACAAACAGCAGAAAAATGCAATAAATATGTAACACAGGCTAGCGCACTTGAGTGTGTAGCCTCAACAGATATAGCAACAAACAGGACAAACTTTAAATTACAAGTGCAAAAGCACACTAAAGCTGGCTTTAAAGCAGGGGGTTAGAAAGAGATAGGAAATGGCCCAAAATGGCCAATAAGATACAGGTAACTGGGCTGGAACCACTCCTCAAGGGACAGATAGGTTGCACAGAGCTCCCCACTCTCTCTGGTGAACAAAGAGGCTTCCTCCTATCCAAATAAGGATATGGGCAACACAGGAACTATGGCACAGCCCAGAGATCAGCAATACCTGAGGACTGGACTATTCTAGTTCAGTAAAGGCAGGAAACAAGGATTTTTTTTTTAACAAAGTAGCAGAAATTAGGTACAGAAACACAGTAAATGCTTTAATTCAGCTAGCACACTTGAGGGTGTAGCCTACCAGTTAAACTAAGCAAAAACAAACTTTAAAAGTGCAAAAAACTCAGAAATGCAGGCAGGAATGCAATAAAACAACTTTGCAGAGCTTATTTAGTTAAAGAAACAGAGAAGTCTATATATACAGAAAAGCAGCTAAAACACACAAACACTTCAGATGCAGTGCAACCTAGACCACTTGAGTTGTAGCAATATTAAGGCAATGAGCTAATTACACTAGACTGGGAGGAGTGTCACAGATCAGATTTACAGTAGGGGCGGGCAACTGCAAAGCCACCAAGTATAAGAGCAAGACACCAACTGGGAGGGAGGGTGGGAATAGCCTACAGACAGTAGCACTAGAGAAAGCACAAACAGATAAAGATTTGTAAAGATACAGAATGCCTTTGACTGCAGAAAAATCAGTTACTTGTGCAGATTAGTTAATAGCAATAAAATACACTCAAAGACTAAAAAGCAGACAATAAAAGTGCTATATATTAATTGCTAAAAACAATAATCTGTATAAATAATCGAAAAAAAACAGGCTACTTACATATCTCAGCTAACAGCTGCGGTGAACAACTCTTATCCTCTCTGTTCAGTGTGTATAGACAGAAACCCTATCAAAGTTAGGGCTTAAATACCAGAAGAACAACTTTTTTTTTTACAAGAACACAAAAGAACCAGCCCCCACTCAGCAGACTATTAACACAATCTAGCAAAGTTGAAGAGAGGCTTCAGCTAGAAACAATAGCCTACAGACAGTAGTACTAGAGAAAGCACAAACAGATAAAGATTTGTAAAGATACAGAATGCTTTTGTATGTATGTAGATGCATTGCTGATACTGTACTGTGTTGTAAAGGGGGTGGGTGCTGCAGTCCTTTTTGGCAAAAATACCTAGTAAGTATAACCTGTTATCAGTTTGCAATCCATCCCCTATTGCAATATTACTAGCTTATCATTTTTTTAATTTAACATAGGGAATGTATTCCTCAAGGGCAACAGGTACTTTATTTGTAGATGAAACAATGAAATATAAAGTTGTTTGCTAGAAGCAACCTCTTCATTAGTTACAGATCTCTTTAATGTGGAATTATTTAGATGACTTTGACTTCTTCAGAGATTGTGCATATTTACTGATACTGGTAGATTGTAGAAGTTTGAGGAGACTTTTATGATGGAAATGTTCTGAATTGGGCAGTTTTGTCATTATTGGTGCATGCGTTTTGTTTCATTGCTTACTGAAAAAAATGTTCAAAACAATAAATTAAAATGCCCTCTAACAACTGTATTGTATTATACAAGGAATATTATTTCATACAAACAGGAAAAGTGTATCAAAGAACACATGTATGTTTCGTGTGCAAGGGGCCTATGATTTGAAAATGGTCCAAAGTTAATCTTTATTTGCCACTGGCAAAATATATTTTCTTTGAATGTGGGTTTCAATGCTGTTTCAATGAATGTGAGTTTCAAGGGCAGAGAAGTTTTAATACTAAGTATTTTCATTGTGAAACTGCATTGCTTTGTTTAGCAGATTGTCTATTAGTGTTTGTGTTGTAGAATGCAAAATAAAACTTTCAAATGAAATCCAAGTCATCACAGAAGTAAAGCAGTATGCACATTACAGTGTTTATGGTAAATGGGGCAAAATAGCCAAGTAATGGGACATTGGAATGGCTGCGGGGGGGGGGGCTCCATTTGACCATTATTTTATGAGGGAGAAGGGTGGCAAACTCAAAGACAGCTCCGGCTGAACTATACCTCTCAACTATCCAAATTTTTGCAGACTGAATACATTTTTGCTTCTTATTTTTGGTTTATTTCTCATAAAATGTGTGGTTTTCTGGCAAATCATTTAGAAATGACGTCACTAAATAATTCATAATCTTCAGAAAAATGCATGCTAAAGCAAGACCTGTTATTCTATCAACTAAGTTCATACAAGAGGAATTTTTAGTACTGTTTGTATGTTCCCCCAGTATATTTGGCCTTGTCCAGATTTCCTGCATTAAGAGGTTGAGAGGTACGTGCAAATAAATCGCTTTATAGAATTAGGAATATCCAAACCTCTCAACTGTCCCCGATTTTAGCTCAAAATGTTAATGTCCCCCTAATAATCCCTGCTCAAAATGGCAATTTTGGAAGAAAACGTGGAGTGTTTATAATTATAAATAACTGTAATGATCAGAGTTATAGAATACTTTTATTTCAGAAATGCATGGAAATTCTTTTATTTTTGTCAGCTGATCAAGTTAACAGTGCTAATATTAAAAAAGTGTCCCATCTTTAACAGGTTCCCAGCTGTATTGTGTGACAATTTTATATTTTTGCATCACATTTTTGTCCGTTTTTTCATAAAATTGTTTTCTGGCAAATTAGTGGCAAATCATTAAAGATTGAAGTTAGAAAATAATGAGACATTTGAGTTTCAGATTTCATACCCTTCATAAAATTCATACTAATGCAAGACCTACTACTATTCTATTATCTTTCTAAGTTTATAAGAGCAATATTTAAAAAGTGTCCTTATTTTTGGGTATTTGTCCCACGTATAAATATGACTTTGTCCAGATTTCTTGCTCTGAGGTTGAGAGGTATGACAAATGTATCAGAGCCATCACCATCAGCCAGAGACATTTCACATTGTAACATACTTGTTGAACCCCACTCCCCCATGTAATGACTCTGCATGTGTCCAAGAAAGGCAAGGAGCAGTTATGCAGTGTGTGTGCAGATATTGTTACATCCAAGGTAGACACAAGTATGACAGTGGATTTTCATATGTCCTTGATTTTGCAGAATGTTCTGGTTTTCTGTCAGATTTTTATACTGTTGATTTATGCTTCTTATTATTTAGAAAATGCATGCTGTTGCAGTGCCCTATTGCTCTGTGTTTAAGTAGTAATGCTTTAATGACCATCAGATAAGTTTGTCTGAGATCGTAAGATGCACATAAGCTTTAATAAGCATACTGTTAAATAATTACCAACATTGAAAGCCTTTTTGTCATTGCCATGCAGAGAAAATTTACATAACTAGATAACGTATAAGCCTTAGGTATTGAAATGCATATGACAAGTATTTGTAATAAAGGACAGTATTACAGTATTTTCAGAAGCTCATTACATTTCTTGGAGACTTGAAGTCATCTTTGCAGGCTTTACCCATAAACTAAACAGAATGCCAATCTATCATGTGTTGTCCATGACCTATGCAGTGATCCTTTAAGCAATTTATCTTGAGCTTGTTTCTTTGCTGTTCATTTTTTACTTTGACCATGTTTTCCCTATGAAACAAGTAGATAGTTGTCAGGCAGCAGGTCTTTTTTGGATAAGAAACATTTTTACAAGTGAGGGTATCAGAGAGATTGCTACTTTCAGCATGTTACTTTGTACTTTTATAAAGCTGAATATAAATTATAATTAGAACTGCAGTGGAAGGAGAAGTGGTTTGAGTTTAGTGCTGCTTGTTTTTTTTTATACTTGATTTTGACTGGCATTCCAGTAATGTATTTAAAAAGTAATTTATTTTTTCATGCCTCATAACCTTTTTGTTTCCATCGTGATATTAAGTAAGCTGTCATATAGCCAATGCATTGAAATATTTTTTTCTTCTACACTTCATTTTGTCTTGATTGGACTCTTGTAATGACGGTTTGGCACCCAGGGCAGCCGCATTTAATTAAAGTTCCACTTGTTGTGGTTTTGAGGATAGCCCTGCCCCTTTCTAGTTGACCACACACCTTCACATTGGCCCCACATATTCAGCTGTCTCCTACAGCCCCCCTTTGATTTGAAGTCACCAGCCGCCACTGGTAAAAGTGTGACAAATTCATTATTAAAGCAATGTTAATAGATATTACAATTTACAAAGGTTAGATTGTAGGCCATGGCAGACTTTACTTTTTTTTTATGTGTTTGTGTGTGCATGTGTGTGCGTGTGTATGTGTGTGTGTGCGTGTGTGTTTGTATGTGTGTGTCTGTGTGTTTGCGTTTCCATGTGTATGAGTGTGTCTGTCTGTACTTCTGTGTGTGTGTGTGTGTGTGTGTGTGTGTGTGTGTGTGTGTGTGTGTGTGTGTGTGTGTGTGTGTGTGTCTGTGTGTGCGTGTGTGCGTGTGTGCGTGTGTGTGTGTGTGTGTGTGTGTGTGTGTGTGTGTGTGTGTGTGTGTGTGTGTATACATTACTGTATATAAACATTAAATGCTTACATAAGTTATATTTGGATGTAAAATTCTTCTCCCCAACAACAAGTGCATATGCTACAGCAAGTTTGAAACATTAGTCAGAAGAAGTATTTTACATGAAAAATATAAAAAAATGGTATATAGTAATTAAAGAAATGTGAAACAGTTTAAGAAACGGATCACCCTACAAGAGCAATAATGCCTTCAGTGGTGTGTGTTATTGTAGAAAATAATGCTTTTCCAGGTGTTTAGAGGCCCAGTACCATCCTGGGTGGGCATCATTTCCTCAACATCACCCTCCCTGTTAAACACTATTGCTTGCATACAGTATTTACAGTGAGCATTCCAATAATTTCATGGAAGACTGCATTTTTACAAAGGATACTAACAACTTCAAAATGTACTTCAGGACAGCACCTTAGCTGGTTCATCTAGCACCCAGCTAAAATGCACCCCCCAGCTATTCAAGTAAAAAGGGAAAAATGGATTCAGATTTTATTGTGGAAAAAATATTCAGCTTCCTCAGATCCACACCCCCCTCAGCTTTTCAATTAAAGAGTGAAAAAGGAATGTGACATTCTGTATTGGCATTTTGATACAATGCAGGAACCCTTGAAAGCATCTCCTAACACTTTGTGCCCAAGGTAGCTGCCCCATTCACCCCATCCTTGCTATCCTACTGCTTTGGTGAGGGGAGGATGAATGAACTCTTGAATTACTTATTAGTCAAGACTATTGCTGCTATGGTAACTTTGCAGGGTTTCCATTTCAGCAAGACCAAATCCAGGTAGTTATGGCTCTGGATGAAATTAGTGGGTAGCACCATCAATAAGTAGTCAATTGCTTATAGTATCTGAATGTCATTTTATTAGTGATGCTGCATTGCTGCCACATATTTCAGCCAGAGTCATATATACTTGAATATGTCATAATATTGTTACCTTCTGTGGAGAAAATGATATGCAAATTACTAAATAATGCAGCATCCATAATCTAAGAATTAATTATATTCGGGTATATCAACAGAAACATAGGTAACATATGCAGGGTAATGTACGCAGTGTCATACAAATGCTAATGATGTGATGTGGTAAAGCAGTCATAGCATGCATCATGCTAGACATAGAAGCTAAGCAATCTGTTACAGTTGCAGTAAGATTTTTTGTACCATGAAAATTAAATGTATAAATAATAGACATAGACCTGTAGCTTGGTCATTTGGCACACCCCATGGTGGCATCCCTTGCAACCAAAAATGAAAAAAAAAATGTCCTCCAAAATTCAGGATTAAAAAGAAGTAGAGCAGAAAAAAAGGCACATTTTATTGTAGCAAACAAATAGATTAAAGAGATTGCATGACTACCTTATTGCTACTTGCTACACTTAAAGCCCATACACACTCACACTACTTTAAGCAGCCATGATACCACCTGTGGTTGCATAAATGAACACTGCTACTGCACTCGTGCTTGATACACAACTCTTCTGAGTTACTGACCATGTCTCCTTACAGGTTACAGCTGGAACGGACACACCTTTATCCCGACCACAGCCACAGTACTGAGCAGAGACATATACACATGCAGGTGTGTGCATACACACATATGACGTATGAATAAAGATTTATTGAAATGCAGGGGTGTCCAAATATCATAAATTCAAACATTATTTGTTCAAAATCAAGATATTATTCTAAGCCCCAAAGCCATTCATTCACATTAATGATATCTGCTGCGGCTTAAGCAGTAATTTCATATGGGAACTGCACATTTCAATATAATTAGATAATCATACTTTAAGAATATTTCATCTTGATGTACAAGATTAATCAAAAAAGATCTATATTAGTTCATAGAGCTTAAAACTAGAGTCTGTAAATGAGCATTTAAATAATTCAAAACAATAAAATCACATATTATTAGACAAATAAGCAGACTGTTTAAATAAATACAATCAGAGTTTATTAAATGAAGAATAGATAAATGGTACAGTAATTGCTTCCTTGAAAGTGATATATTCTGAAATTATTAAAAAATAAAGCAGATGTTATGATATATTCCGAGTAGAATTTTTTTTTCCTTTTCTTTTCAGTGCTAAAACTTAAACAGAATGACCAGTGCAGCTTACATAAGAAAGGTGACACTTATCTCTTGGGTTTAATATAGTTGCTTAGGCTTGTTACATTTTTTTGTCCTAAGATTCCTTGGCATCGTACAACCTTATATAAAAACTAAACTTGTTTTTATTGATTCTTTTCAAGTTTTTAGATAATAGAGTTGCTATGTCAATGTAGTTTATTGTATTCCTTGGTCAGATCAATACAACACAATTTTAAGTGAGTTTTATTTAATTTCTTGAGGATTTAGTAAATGCTAGCAATCACAGAAGTTGCAGTTCTTAGGTGCTTGGCTTCAACGTGTTTTTGACTCCTTCATACATGTTATCAAAAAATTGCATAGACTATGATTCAGCAAGGATTAGTGTGATGTGCAGCAGACCATATCTTGGAAGGTGTCCATTTTGCTGTAAGCATTTCAGATTCAGAGGCTCTATCATTGTGGTTTTCCCTTTGCGGGAACTGTAACATGAATAGTGGTCTCATGGATGAAGGCACATGCTAATGCAGCACATCAGAGGCATGGTTAATGCTGGCTAGCCATGTGTACTCTCTTAAAATTACAAATCAAGACTGATTCAAGTAAAATTTTACTCAAGGAAAAAAAAAATAAATGTAATTGTTTAACCACAATCACTCATTCATATTTATGGGATTACTCAGAGTACATGAAAGTTCAGCTGATCAGATCTATTCGGGTGAAGATATACCAGTGTTTCCATACCTGTAGGGCCATGGGTGAGGTGAAGCATGTGTAATACCCCAGTTAATGGTGGCAGGTTGATTAACTCATCCAGGCTCAAACTCTATACCTTCAATACAGGACCCTAGAGCCAGAATGCTCTACACCAACTGTTAAATATTTCAAGGACCATTGCATTTCATGCATTTTCAAAGAATGTTGAGATTATGTGCATTTTCAAACTATTGAGATTCTGAGTATTTTCAAAGAATTTGAGTTTTTGTGCATTTTCAAAGACTGTTGAATTTCAAGGCAAGATAAGTTTACTGTTACTCATGCTAAGTCTCTTTTCAATGTGTAACTGTGTTGTTTAGCAAATGGTCATTATCAGTGTTTGTGGTATAAATTTTAAAAGCAGTGTTAGTAGCACAAGAGGTAGCATACTTTTTTGTGCAAAAGGCTGTGGGTTCTACTCCCACAGGATGTACATGGATTGGTAATATTGCCTTGCCTCCTTTAAGGAGTGTGGTGATGCTGTATTCCTGAGTGTGTCCTCCTTTGTATTACATACCTAGCAACTATGAACTTGTGGATGGTCTGTCAGCCATTCCCTGGTATTACCAGCTTACCATTTTTTAATGTAATATGGGCAGTTTATTCTTCCATGGCAGCAGGCACTGAATTTGGACAAAAAACACTGAAAAGACATTTGTCAGCAGCTTGTAGATCTCTATAATATGGAGTTATTCAGATGACTTTTACTTTTGCAGAGACTGTGTATATTGACTGATTTTGGTGGATTGTAATGACAGCAGTTTGAGTGGTCTTTTATGGTTGAAATATTCTGTAATAGGTACTTGTGTCCTTATTGATTTATACCTTTTGTTTAATTGCTTACTGAAAGAATGTTCCAACCTACATATTTAAAACATACTCTAACAAGTAGTGCTATATTATACATTGAATATAATTTAATACAATCAGGATGGTGCATCAAAGAACACATGCATGTATGCATGGTCCAAATAATGTGTGTAGGAGGCTTATCATTTGAAAACAGCCCAAAAGTAAAATTTAACCACCACTGGCCTCATACATTTTCTTTGAATGTGGGTTTCAATGCCATTTCAAAGAATGTGAGTTTCAAGGTCAAATAAGCTTACTGTCCGTACTAAGTCTGTTTTCATTGTGAGAGTGTATCAGTATGCAATAAAATTATAAATAAAAGTTTCAAATATCTCTAATCATTGTAGCGGTAAAGAAGTAAATAGTATGTACACTGATAGTTTGAACAGTGTTTATGATAACTAGGGAGAAACGGCCAAGTAGTATTTGGACACTGAAATGGCTAGGGGCTCTGTTCATAGACATGATAGTTAGCTGCTAATGAGGTTTTTCTATGTGTGGCTTTACCAGGTTTCTGAATCAGAATTTCTAATTTTCATGTTAATTGAACAACCAGGACTGGTGAATGGTACAAGTCTAAATTGTGTTTCTGAATCCTCCTCTATCATTTTTCATTATTCTATTTGCTAATTATTTGATGTTAAGGTTTTGAAAGGGAGGACTTGTATAAATTATAGAATCTGAAATGAAAGGCATTAATGAAATGTTGAAGTCTGACACAAGTTATGAGCTGTATTATTGAAGTATAATGACCTGATACCAGTGGTTATGCAATTTTATAACTACACTTTCCTTGTGGCTTTCAGTAACATCCTGCTAGAAAACATCTATATGGATATGGGCATTGCTAGCCATTTGACTGTATACTGCATATAAAAAGATGGTTTACTGTTGTTTGTGCGAACGACAGTCTGTCAGCAGCACTTCTGCTGAAAATCAGAATGTCATGCACAAAACTCAAATGGATGGGATAGTCAAACACACTTATGCGAATGCAGTAGTGAATTTGTATAAGTGTATTCGACTATCTGCATGGAGAATGCGGTACAATGGGGATTGGAAATTCATCCATATCCCCACTGTAGTGTAAACTCAGAGTTAGAATATATTAGTAGCGGGGGGGTGCAGGGGGGCACTATATGGCTCCTATATGGCTATCATATGATGGTTTTGGTAACAATGTTGACTCAAATGTGTCGATCATTTGGGTCAACAATGTGGCTGTTTGGACTGTTCGTGTTCGGTATTACTTTTCGTTGTTTCGAACAGCAAATGTTTTGCCATTCAGACAAATGATAGTAAACCTAAAAAGACATATCTGGATCATTCAGCCTTGCTTAGTTAATGCAAGCTGACTTTTGACAACTGATTCAATGTGTTATTTAAGAGTTCATATTCAGCATGTCTGGAGCATAAAATATACACTATGGTCAGTAAAATACTTATTTTTCTCCAATCCATTTTTGCCATCCCAGCACCTAAGAGCTTCTAGAGTTTTTTTTTTTTTAATTTTCTTAGTAATTAACTATCAAATAATAATATATAGGGCAATATAGGACAAATACAGACTTTGCCAGTAGATGAAAATCGATTGACTATTTCCAGTTTTGAAACCATAGTGTGTATTATTGTCATACTGCTCTCCTTGGCATAACCATCCTACAGTGGCTACCAGTGTTTTACTAACCTGTCCTGATTATTGTAGCCTTAAACACCAAAAGCAATATGTCTGGTCCCAGTAATATGTCAGCAACTCTACCCACTCCTAGCAACTCTTAGTTTATTTCACCATACGTTCTTTGTACACATCTCCTACTTCTTTATCCTCCTTACTTCAGTTCTATGAATCCTTACTATGTCAATATATTTTCTTTTTGTATCAGTTGTTCTTTCCCAGTTTCTTGATCCTGGCTCACTGCATCTTCTTCTTTCTCCATATCTATATTGTACCAATATTGTTTAATTATTTAGAAGGCAACATGGCATCCCTCCTGACTGTCTGTAAGGATCTACCCCTCCACTGCATTACTGGTATTTTATCACAGGCTTGAATGTTACTACCTCTAAAATTTACTTTAAATATGGAATTAAAAGTAACCCATAAAACTGTATACTAAAGAACTGTTAGCAATGTGTGTTTTAAATTAAAGGAACTCACTGTCACAGACATTTATCCATGCTGCCTTCCTATCAGCCAATCCAAGTTTGTTTTATTGTATACATATGTCAAATGCCTTAATCCTGAACTGGTTACATCCACCAGTTATTTGAGATCTAATGCCCTTTTCATCTAATCAAATGTACTGTTTGTCAACATAGCATTCTATGCAAGGCAATTGAGCCTTGTAACCATTTACCACTTGCCATTACTGAACCTTAGACCGTCCCTGCTTGTTTTCTTAGGTAGGCATCCATGTTTCATTACTGTATGTTGCCCTTGTATTATAACAATAGCTACCTTTTACAGAATCAATATTTCCTTAGTTTCTGTATCCAATGATTATGATATATTTTGAAAATTTTGTCTTTCAAAAATATTCCTCTGCTGTCTTCCCCAAAGCTAATCTCAACCTAATGTGATAAAAGTTCCATTCTTTGTTTGCTCAACGTTAGAAAACATTACATTTCTTATTATTCTTTATAAAACAATGGTAATATTCCACAGTAGGTTGTTAAAAAAGAAAGCTTAGTTGCATCACCAGGTTTTCTGATCCACACAGAATTTCGAGTATATCTCATCAAATCCCATTGCATTTATGGATCCTTATTTTTATCATGTTCTTCCATAATCCTCCCTTTTATAAAAATACAAAGATTGATACTCACATACTATGCACATCCCCTTCCCGGCTTTAATAAACCCATTGGTTTCCTTTATGAATGCAAACAACAAGTACTGAATTATTAACAGTCTGCATCTATATATAATTCTAAACACCTTTTCAACATTTATTCTTGGCCACACCTAAACATTTGCATTTAGAAACATCATTCCTCTCCTTGTCTTAATTTGCAGTCTCTATTTATCCACAATATGATTTATCTCCTTACCTGATGGACCTGGCTACTGCAGTGGTGGTGCTGCGGTAGCATTGTCGCCTCACAGTAAGACGTTGTCCTGTTCGATTCTCAGCTAGAGCGTCTTCTGCGTGGAGACATGCGTGAATGGGCGTACCTTCGTTGAAGGTTGTGCGTCAGAGCCGGCAACTCGGTACATAAAATTCTACTGCCAATCATTAGCGGACCGGAGTTCCACTGTGGCGACCCCTAACCGGGAAAAGCCGAAAGACACAACAACAACCTGATGGACCTGGCTCATTTTATTTATGCTTGTATCACTGTATTTCTGAATTTCCTATCTGATACCATATGTTTTCTTAGGTACATGTCTTTGTTTCAACACTGCCTGTTTCCTCAAAGTTCCAGTATGCTTTTTTTAGAGATGTGCATATCATTTTTAAAAGAGTTGATGCTTTTTGCTTGTATACATAAATATGAATATAAAATGCTCACAAATAACACAGAGACACACATATGCATGCATTTTATATATATGTGCATGCGTGTTTGTGTGCTGGCACAAAATATCTAAAACTTGGAATATAGAACTTTGCTCTTTTTTTCACTGTTGTAATTGTCCTCTTTTCACTGTTGTGTAATCTTGGCATGGTACATGGGGATGCATGAGGGCACTTGCCCTATGCTTCAGATATGTTTTATTTTTCAATATTATGAGTTTAGATATTTGGCTTTAGATGTTTTAGCTAAGCCTCCACATCTACCTTACGCATGACTGCTAACCCAAACTGTAACCTTACCTATGACTTTAACCCTGACCTTCACATTTTGTTACTAAAGGCCCTTTCCATAACAGTGCCACTACAAGGAAAAAGGATCACATGGGGCCATATTCCATAAAGCTTGTGGAACTATTTGCATACAGCACAGCATGCCAAAGGAAGACTTCAATGTACCTGTTGTAGACACGATTTCAAAAGACACACTGAAGGGATAGACTACACAGCTATTCAGTGTAGGATAATTACAGAATCCGTGCACACTTGTCTGATTCAAAAGCACATTGTGTGCACCCAAAGAAGCTTAAATGCAACAACCTGCCACAGCAACTAAGTTTTTGAAATCCTTGACATATGCTTTATGGACATCAGGGAGTAGAAGCTACTACTATGGATTTTGCCAAATTCCATAGCAATACCAAAAAAAGCCAACATAAAAATGCAACCTGCATTTAATGAATTGAATCAGGCTACAGTGATACATTCCATAAATGAGGTTATGGCTCTGCACCCTAGAAGGAAACCAGCTATAGTCAGAACAAGGTTGCAACTAAACCAGTTGTCAGACCAGCAAATAGTTGATAGGTACTGCCTAGACAGACAACTTGTGTAGAGTGTCTGCAACATGTGAGCACCACACATGTCTTTGCATATCCTGTGAGGAAACCCCATCCCCCTTGAAGCCAATGTGTGTCTCAGCCTGGGTGTACTTGCTTCTGGGACATTTTAGAGACATATGGGGGATGCAGTGGGTGTGTCACAAACAGCTGCCAGCAGTATCCTGGAAAAATTCCTGGAAGCAATGTGCAGCTATGAGGATTACTACATGCACTTTTCTCCACTCCCATAGAGTACAGAACTGTAATACACAAGTTTTACATAATTGCAAATTTCCCCATGTACTTGGTGCAATAGATTGCACACACATACTTATCAAGACATCAGTAAATCCTGAAGCAGACCAATACATAAACAGAAAGGGCTGGCCATCCAACTGCCAGTTCTTGTGTGCAGCAGATGGCAGCATACCAAACATCATGGTAACACACCCTGGAAGTGTCTACAATGCTGCCATATGGAGGGTAAATGGACTGTGGGCTGTATTTCAACAAGGTGAAATACCTGTGGGACTACTACTAGGTAAGTATAGGAGCACAGCTATGATGTAAGCTAAGATACACCTCCTAACAATATCCATGCTGACCAAATGTATTTTTATTCCTCACAACAGGTGACTGTGGTTATCCACGTGAGCCATGGCTAATGATACCACATCATACTGTGAACCATCAGGCCCTGCACAGTAGGTCTACGATAGAGCATATGCAAAACCCAAAAACACCACAGTGTGTATTCAATGTACTGAAACTAGGTTCAGATGTCTGGACACATCCAGGAGTGTACTGCAATGCACACCTGAGAAAGCAGCAGAGATGACAACTGTGTGTATCATGCTGCACAGCATGCTAACTAGAGCACATGGTGGTCTTCCAGCTGCAGGTGTGGATGAACTACCCCAAGAACCCCAGTTATTTCAAGAGGGAATCTCACAGGTATCAGAGGAGAAGCAATAGGGCATAGAAGGCAGAAGACACATGGCAACTTAGGGTGTGACCACTCATCTAACATATTCTTCTAATATTTTTTAGGAAGGCTACTTTTTTGAATGGCTATCTCCATTATTCTAGTATGCATTCATTGTATTTAAATAAATCTGTAGTTAAAGGGAAATTAGTCAGGCTAGCCCCCATGATTACTGAACAAGAGGTATTTATGCATGAATGTGAAGTTCTGATAAATATGTTTTTGAGGAGAGGATATACTTTTGAATTTTTGGCTGAAATAAAGGATGAAGTTGTAGCTAAAAGAGAAAGGAGAGTTTATGTCCTTATTTTAAATGGTAACATCAATTTGGTTAGTAACAATTTTAATAGGGATACACACATTACGGTCACTAACATGAAGATAAAATTCATTTCTACCTTTACTTTGGATAGTGGTGCTATTGTCAGCTGTATTAAGAAAAATTGGAAAATTGTTGTATCTGATAGTGAAGTTACGTGTAGATTAGGTGAAGAGGCTCAGATAGTCTTCAGAAGAGATAAGACTTTTAAGAATTATTTAGAATCTCGTAAAATACAAGGGGTCTCAATTTTAAAAAAGCTTGGGACCTTTAAATGTGGGAGGTGTTCACAATGTTCTAATATACTGGTAGAGGAACATTTTTGTATTAATTGCAAAACTTATAAGATACATGGCCATTTTACATGTTATACAAGAAGGGTGGTCCACTTAGCCAACTGCCAATCATGTGCTGCTTTTTATGTGGGGAAGACCACCTGGAAATTTAGTAAATGTGTATGTGAAGATCTCTTGGTTATTAGGAAAAAGAGAGATACTAATACTTTATATAAGCATATAGCTTGTTTTTGTGACCATCATTTTAAGTTTTTAGTTATTGAACAGGTAAAACAGCATCCTCGGGGGGGGGGGGGTAACAAAGGAACATCTTGAAGTGCCTGAATTTAAATTGCAGGTTTTATTTCTGAATGCTACTGTACACCCTAAAATAAATTAAGCTTACTCTATTAGCTCTATATTAAAATTAAGGCATTATACTCTTTCTTATTGTTTTTAGAGCCTGATTGGATGTTTTAAATTCTTGCGACATGAGAGTTGTTATAAAAGGTGCTTTGTTCTAGCTGTTTTTGTTCTGATGAAGTTCCAATACTTGGGAACAAAAGCACTTAATTTTATTTGAATAAATCTTGGATTTTTATTGGATTTATTGCTGGTTCACTCCTTTCATCCCACTACCACATGTGTGCTTATTTATGGTTATAAATAACTAAGTTATTCACAAACTTGTAAAAAATAACTGCAAAAAATGCTGAAAAACGATGACAGGTGGCAAGTCAAATCCAAGGAACAAAATATAATCCACAGAGACAAGTTTTAATTCATAATGTTTTTATGAATTAAAACTTGTCTCTGTGGATTATATTTTGTTCCTTGGATTTGTCTTGCTACCTGTGGTCATTTTTCAGCATTAACTCAGTTATTCATCAAATTCCTATGAATATGCTCATAATCCATAATGGTCTGTTAAGAGAAGCTCTTTAAGTGCAGGATAAGTAAGGCTTGCCTGTTATATGTCTGAAAAAGTTTTGTACAATATAGTATTATTTTCAAAAACTGCTATCTTGTGTTGTTTTGCCATTGATTATCAAATTCACTTCAACAACTACATCAACCTTATCTTTTGGGAAAGAGAGATGGTCAGAGTTACAGAAGTACAGAACAGGCAGACATGGGGATGTGTGCATTTGCTTTGTGAAGTGCAAGTTGCCAAGGAATATCTGTAAATGTAGTCCTCAGCATACCTTACAATGTGCTTGATATACATCATCTTTTACGGTTCTATTAACAGAAGCTCTATAATACATGACACTGTCCCACTGTCTGTAGAATGCATGTTTTCCATTGCTGTTAATGTCTGTAACCACAGTGCTGACATGAATTCATTTTTGCTAAGTATTTATCTACATGAGCAGCACATTCCCATTTTTAGAAATTCTAAGCCATATTAGTAAACCATCCCCCATGCAGGTGATGTCATAACACTAACCCCAGGATTCAATAAACCTCTGTGCAAGAATAAGACTAATCTTGTATGGAGTGGATTGTGTCCATGCAGCACAGTAGCGCACCTTGCATATTCATGAAGGTGCGCTGCTGTATAACCTACATGGACACGATCTGTGAACAAGTGCAGGGGGTGTGTTACAACAGTGCCTGCACATGTAACTTGTCCCTGCACTCAGAAAGTGCTATTACGGCACTTTGAAATGTAAACAACAGTGTTTGTGGACATACCATACAACTGTACAGATATTCGCAGAATGTCTATAGTTTTGCCTCACATATCTGGCCAATGAAGGCTAAAATAATATTTGACAGACATTTGAGTTACAGACTTCTGACACTACAGAAAATTAAAATGCAAAACCTATTATTCTATCAGCTTTAAAGGTGTGTTAGAGAAAATTTCAAAATTGTCCCTATTTTTGTTCCCTTTTTCCCCCATTACTTATGGCTTTGTCCGGATTTCTTGTACAAAGAGGTTGTAGGTATGTGCATACCCCAAAAGTGAGAAAAAGTTAAAATCCATGTTATTTATTTATTTATTTTTTATCATCCCAAGTAAAGTTTAAGTGTAGCTGAGTGGGAGTGCACATTGTGCAGCTGTTCTTAACAGCTTAAATATCTCAAGAAGCTAAATAGAAATATGCAGGTGAAATTATTAAAGCAAGATAGCGTAGTGGTTAGACCTTCCACTGTGCATTGTGGGCAAAGCAGTGTTAAAATTCTTATATTTTACTAAATGAGGTAGTAAATAATATTTATCAATCAGGGTAGTGTAGCAGGTCCAAAATTGAGGTGTCAGCCCAGAAAGGATGTGAAACCCCCATATAAATACAAGTGCCCCATACAGTATAGTCATACAAGAATAAATTTGAATGAAAGCACATAGAGGGGTGTCATGGAAGGCAAACATAAAATTAGAATATGGCAGTAATGATGAATGAATCCCATCCACCTGATACTCTATAAAATGAAATATGAACAATGCTAACTAGCACTCAGCTCTGCTTAGCTGGTGTAAGCATTGCTTAAATATAAATGCTAAGTAATGAGTAGCCTAGCTAAGTGGATTTGTGTATTGGTAAGCAGTGCTCAACATCTGACCCTTTAAGCACTGCTAACCTTAGCTAAGTGGGTTTGCCCATCACTTAACTTAGCTCAGCATATTCAAAAACGGTCCAGTGATGGCAAAGTGCAGGAAATGAACCCTATTTAAACCTTGCATGTGGGAATACAGCCCATATTCAATTGTAGCTCATCACTGCAGGCACTAGGGCTGGAGTTGGTGATGGATCGCACTTTTGGACGCAGCACTGGGGCATTCAGGAGTCCAGGGTTATGGTGGGAATCTTAGTGAAAGACCATGAGGGGAGAATGCTATAGGCCAGTACCAGGCTCTTAATACAAATTGGAGGACTGGGACCATCTCACACATGATCTCACCAGTGCCACTGGCATGCCTCAAACTGCTGAGCAGGTCTGACACCATTTTGCTGAGCTCAAGCATAGGAAGAGGGAGCTTTTTCCAGTGGGTCCAAGATGCATGGGCAGGGAATGTCCCAGATGTGTGTAAGTATCAGTATCAATTAGGGTTTGCCAAAGTCCAACCTGTGCATGTGATGGATAGATATGCATAAATGTTTCTCTATCTCCTGTACAGCTGCAGATGAGAGGGCAGTGAATGTTGACACTCATGGCAGCAGGTTGCTAAAGCTGTGTCGTGAGGTTGGTGAGTACAAATCTAGCTTCCAGTATTCAGGGCAAATAAATAGAAAGGAGTAGAATGTCAACTGCCAGTAGGTTAAAATGTGTATTGTCTGTAATGAATACACGAGATGTTAGCAGAGTAATACTGATTTACAGGGTATAAATCAATAAAAGTGTCAGTTACCCATCAATAAAACTAAAAATCCCAGCCTGTTGTGTTTAATTTGCTATGTGGTGGTATAAATCACAGGTTCTGCACAGCAACTATGGCTCTGACAACATTAATCAATTGAGGCTCATCTGACAAAGATTGTGGAGTTGTAAAACAGGAGATTAACTATATGAAATGTTCCTTGCACCAAGATCTGATTCTTGAATAGTAATGTTGTGTTAACCATTGTTTCCAGATTGTAATATGTCAAAGTAGTAATACACAATACAATAACTATCTGCCATGCAAGAATGTCAGAATTACAAGGTCAGATTGTCCAAACAAGAGAGTATTAGGAAGAAAACAGTCAAGCAAAAATCAGTAGTTCCCCAATAGCTCATTGTGATGCAACACAGCTTTGTTGTACCTTTTTGCACAAACAGACATGGTTCGAATCCTATGAGTGGTAATAAGATGTATGCATAATTTCACCAAAAAATATGTGAATATGTGTAGAAACAGTCAGAAAGTGTTAACATATATTTCCTCCACAGGTCTGCCATGTAAGGAAATGTTTATACTAGCTGTAAGAAGTCTGTACTTATACACTGTGTACAATAACCACTGTCCAACCTCAAGGCTGCAAATAACAGCAAGAGAAGTACATACACTAAGTAGTCTCCTCTGATAAATGTCCCTCAAGTGTCATGGCTACTGTTCACTGCTGCCAACATCCAGGATGATAGAAATCAAGGTGGAGTAAGGCAGTAGCCTTTGTGCAGGGCACCCCTGTCAGTGTCACATATGTAACCTTAAGTATGTGAATATGGGTAGAAACAGTCAGGTAGTGTTAACAGATATTTCCACCACAGGTCTGCCAGGTAAGAACATGTTTATATTAGCCTTAGATTGGATTAGTAATACAATGTGTACAGACATACCACTGCCTAACCCCAGGCCATAGGTAGATTTAAAGTGAGGTCATACCTGGAGAGTAATGAGTAGAGTAATGATCAGTGCAGTTGTGAACAATTGAAGCATATACAGTAGTTAATTGACACCCCCCCACCCTATCTGCACCAATAATTTATACACATAAATCAACGAGTATGTTTTTCTCCAAACCTACTGTTGGGACACGTGTCCTGTTGTTCTACAAATATTTACTCTTTTGATTATTAATGTACCCTGTTCAAATACTGTCATTGGTGGCCTGTTGCTATCAATGTAACTTGCATGCTTTTATAATGGCCACTGTGGTTCCATATATGCATGTGTTCTGTTTGCTATGCAACTGTTTCAAATTTGTTTTATGGGGTCAATTGGAACAAAAAATGAATTCAGCACCATATAAGTAAGTCAACCTTCTTTATTGTGGCAACACCATATAGAATCAGACCGGTTTCAGCATCTTTGCTTTCTTCAGTATCACTAAAGAAGGCAAAGATGCCGAAACCGGTCTGATTCTATATGGTGTTGCCACAATAAAGAAGGTTGGACTTATATGGTGCTGGCTTCATTTTTTGTATAACATTGAGGAATTTTGGCCATTGCACCAGCCTTACTTGTGGGAGTGTCTTTTTGGATTTGTCAATTGGAACACCCATGCATGCTGTTCTAACTAATCTTGGAATTTGCTGTTCTTGACTAACCAACATATGCTGTAAAACCTCAATGCCATAGCACATCTGGGAAGGTTGATCCCAATGTATCTGCCTGTCCCCCCTCATCTGACTGTGGTACCAGGCCCCAGCATGTCTGGGACCCAACTTGGGACCTCCTTGTATGCTAGTCTTACCCCACCTTTGGGTGAAACTACCTCAGGGAATGGGGCCCATTCTCCTGGGAGCAGGCGCGGACAAGAAATCATCACCCATAGTCAGGTCCGGAGTTTTGTGTGTAGCGAGCTCCAAAAGGAGTTTGGAGATCAGCTACACCAGCTTGAGGGCTGCCTAGGGCATCTTGAGGGTCAGCCTGACACTCCTGTTCAGCCTCCAGCACAGCCACCTTTGGGATCATGAGCGTGCAGTGGTGACTGCCAATGGGTGGAGACATCATTCCCACTGTATCCATTTGGGGGCTCATGGGCATCCAATTCCCAACCACCCTCCCCTTCCAAGGTGATTACCTCCCCCACGTGTCATATACTGCCCCTGTCTTGTCTGTCTTGTCCATCTTCCTACCCAACTTACCTCCCAAATATACCTATAATCCTTTCCCAACATCCCAGTTTCACCTTAAAAAAGAAAATGGCCATTTGTTCCCCCCCAAAAAAAATACACCCCATACATAGCGTTAAATTTCTCGCACATGTCCACTGGACACATGTAATCTGGTCCAACTGGCTTGACAACACATTACTGTTGTCCTCACCCCTCTCTCAGGGGTTTGAGTGTCCAAATTCACCTCCAAATTCTGTAGACATTCACAGCTGCTGCTGTTGAAGAAGTGGACAGTTATGGACCTTCCCTACACCCATCCTGCACATCCCTAACTATCTTTCATATTGTTTTTTCCCTCTGCCTGTCCCTTTTTTCACCAATTTCTTATCACCCCTTTTTTCTTTTCTTTTAAAGAAATTAGTGTGGGGGTAAGCGGGAGTAAGTGGCAGTAAGCGAGTTTGCACGACACTAAGTAATGCCTACACATATTATGTACCTATATGGTTTAACCATGTTTTGGCATCGCTTAGCATTGCACAAACCCACACAAACATGCTTATAACTGCTTAAAAGTGCTTTAATCACTCTGTATCCATCAGCCACTGTTGCCCAGCAACAAAACAATCAGCTCTGCCAAGTCTTGAACCCTAGACCCTGTACACCATAGTCAAAGCAATGTACCACTACACCATCTAAGCTGTACTAATGATGGCTGTTTTTTCAAATATATCATATATATAGATGTAGATATATGCTCATAACATGTAGTGGAGTCATACCTCAACACCATACCTCTCCACCTCTTAATGCAAGAATTCTGGACAAAGGCTGTCAAAATGGGGGTACAATGGGCTAAGACTAGGGACATAATGTAAGTACCGCAGTTATAAATGTAGAATGTTGCTACAGTAACAGGGTTCTGAAACTGAAATGTATTTCATCATTTACTGACAGAAATCCAGACATCATCACAGTGATTTACCACAGAAATGAAAATAATGATTCTGTGGAACAGACCAGAATTATGAGCAATAAACCTGGACAGTCTAAAACAATATGCCAGTCAAAAGCTTTGCTCAGAACCCCTTAGTGAAAAATATCTGGACCTAGCCTGATGAAAGGGTGGCATAGCCATGAAACTGGGGACATATCCCAAATACTGGAGTAGATAAGGTGACACAGTTGATACAGTAACACCCTCAGCCCAATTCCAAAACCCAATTACTTCCCAATAGTGAGTGACATAAATCTTCACATCATCCCACTGATTTGTCAGAAATACACAACACTTATGGGGGCCAGGCAACAGTACATCTGACAAATATCTGGACATAACATCACAGTAGTGGAAACTACACTGAGCTGCTAGGCATGTCACCAAGCACTGTCTAAACTACAGGCAGACTGACACAACACTAACCCAGTTTTGCTATTGGAGAATACACATGTATTTGAAAATATATCAGGGACAACAGGGATGTAACAGCACTGACAGACACCAGTGTGAATGCCATATTGCTGTTATAAACTGAGAAAGTTGCTGGTGTAACAGGATTTGTTGTGACATATCTGTTCTGAGGAATATGAAGTCAGAAACACACATGGATATTACCATTTACTGACTGAAATCCTCAGAGTATGCTACTGAATTTCCAAGGGCAAAACATGTGTGAGTAACACATCAAATATAAGAGACCAAACTCTGGCTAGACTGCAGATAGCCCTACAGTTGAGAGTTATGTCAAAAACATAACACTGTCAGACTTAAAATCACACAGAGAAGCCATATCCACACAAACCCTGACAAACTAGCATTACTTCAACTGTATAACAGCTATACTTACATTCTGTCCCTATGTCTGGAACATTCTCCCCTAGTTTGTTGGGCTGTCTCCATGGTGTATGTTTTAAGAGGTATTTCCAACTACCCGCTGTGATGCTGTTTGTCACACACCTCCATGAAGTCCTCCTCACAGCAAGGAAAAGGAGCAATGCCCACATGAAGTGCTCAGTTATAGGAGTATGTTTCCATGCTATTGGCATAGGAATGATACCACAGCTGTTATTTATGCAATTAGCAAGTGGGGGACTTCAATTGGTGCACAGGTCATCAGCTGCTCATGAGCATTACCTACAAAAGGCAAGCTGCTGCCTATGCAAAACAGATGTATGTCCTACATCTGTCTCAGACAGAGAGAAAGAGAGAGACAGACAGAAAGACACACAGACACACACACACACACACACACACACACACACACACACACACACACACACACACACACACACACACACACTAATTACCCCATGTGCAGCAGTGTAGCATGCAAATGAAGGTATGTAGCGATCCAGGAAGTGGTGCAGGCATAGTGTAAGCATGCAGAAATGTAAACCGTAGAAAACAGTTTACATTTTTGCAAACATAAAATTGGAGCCATGATAGCTGACCAAACTGTTAATATATGCCAATGGCTAAATATATAGCCATTGGCATAAAAAACTGTACAACATATAAAATTAATATTTAATATATATAGTCGCACTATTGTGACATGGAAGTGCAGGGTAGTGGTGCACAAAGGGGATTGCAAGGAATATATAAAAATATAGAATAAAACCGCACTGAAACACATATCACAATTTCCCCATAATAGTCAATGGCAGGAATGCTACACCATAGTTATGGCGCAAGGGTTGCTAATGGGCAGTGACAGTGTTATGCACAGTAGCTAGGAATTAGTAGGCAATGCCATACAAATGAGAGGAGTAATCGTGAATCGCAGATTCCCCACTGGTGTAAGGATGCACCTCACAGGGTAGCATTATAACACCGAGGTGTGCCCTTGAGATAAAGATGACATCAAGAGAGGGGTGTGTCACCATTGCTGTAAGCACATTGGAGCATTGCTAAACTGGTTTGCCCCTAGCTAGGCAAAGCTGCAGGATAGGGGTGTGTCGAATTGGCCATAGCTATGCTTAGCTGAGAATACACAAGGTAACCGAGTATACATGTGAACGGAGATGAAAACACGTGTAAACTCAGTAAATGGGTATGAGCGGCGCTCACTGCAGCTGAAACGGGAAGGATATAGGAAAGAAATAAGGAAATGCTACAGCAGTGAAATTGGAGTACAAATGACTAATTAACACCTAGGAGCCTACAGTGGGCCATTGACAAAAGCTAACAAGGCTGCAAGCAGCTACCTGCAGAACAGGAAAGGGGAGGGGCTGTACTGCAGAAGAAAACAGTAAAGTGTCAAAGCAGAACAAAGCTGATTTGCAGTACATCAGCTACAAGGCACATTTTGCCATGACTGGGTAGGAAAAGTACAAAACAAGAAAGACGGCAGATGGATGCATGTCTGATAATGGGAGGGGATCCAGGTCTAAAAGTGAATTAAAGGGCAACAGATTAATCAAGGCAGGCAAGTAGATCTCCACAGTAAAGGCCCCACACTTGCAGTACTCATTGCAAAACCCATAATTAAGACACGCTGCAGCTGGAATAGCTCATACACACCCACTGACATCAGCAGCATCCATAGCACAATACTATAAAGTGTAAAAGCACCTCACACGCATTTGTGTATTCCCATGCACTCTGCACCAGTGGTGTATACAGACGAGGAGCTTTTATTATGTACATGTTAGGGGCTGCCATAGCTTTGATCCACCAGCATGTATTGTAGACTGAAGGTGGAGGGGAGGATGATGCACACGACCACCTTAGGCAACAGAGGAGGAGGAGAGTGTTCAGACCCTAGGTAACTTACCAGGGGCTACATGATCTGGAGATAGTAGAGCATTACAAGGTGGGCAGGGACATCCTACAGCAACTTCTGGAGCTGTGCCGGCCACACCTCAGAGCCAGAACAAACAGAGAGGAACCCATCCCAGTGGATACAAAGGTATGTGTAAGCCTGAGAATACTAGCTACAGGTACCTTTCAAAAACCAACTGGGGATATCATGCGTATCTCACAGGCATCAGCATCCAGGGTACTACACCAGTTCCTGGATGCCATGTTACCACATGCCAATGAGCACATATACTTCCCCCCGAACGCAGGAGGAGTTGGCCAGCAATATGCGTCTCTTCCACCATGTGGCAGAATACCCGGAGGTACTGGGTGCAATAGACTGCATGCACATACACATCAAGTCACCACCCGGCGAGCAGGATAGGTGCTACATAAACCGCAAGGGATACCCCTCCATCAACTGCCAGGTCGTGTGCAATGCCCAGGGCATTATCATGGATGTGTGTGCTGGCAGACCTGGAAGCTATCATGACTCCCACATCTGGTAGGCCTCACAGCTGTATCGGTTATTTGCCGGGGGGGACAGCCCAAATGGCCACCTGGGAGGGATGCTGTCTATGCACTGGAACTGTGGATGATAACTCCCATCAGAAATGCACACACACCCATGCAGGAACGTCATAATGAGGCACATGCACAAACCAGAATCATCATAGAGTGTGTGTTTGGGATGCTGAAATCATGGTTCAGTTGCTTGGACATATCTGGGGGAGCTTTGCAGTACTCTGCAGGCACATGTGCCCACATCTTTATAATGTGTGCCATGCTACACAATATGGTCCTGTGGAAACAGCTGCAGCAGGGACAGAATGGTGAAGGCCCTCACAGCCCACCACCATCGCCAAGGGCCCCAGAGGCACAGAGGTACTCAGACCACGAACACCCTGAGCCAGCCCTAGTAGGCAGATGGAGGCGTGCCCAGTATGCCCATGCCTTGTCAAAGAGGGACTGTATAGCACACACACTGACAGTGTAGGCACCTAGGGACTGAAATCTTTCTCCACCTGCACACACAGCAAAAATGGATGGCACACACACAAGACTACCTGTAAATTGTCATGTATAGGCAGTCTACTGTGTGTATCCAACATAGGCAGCCCTCAACTATTGCACACACAACTGCCATTGACACAAGGTAAGTCAACACCTGAACAGTAAATTAAGCTATCAGCATATGCAGATACTGTATGTATAGATTCATAGGTAGGTACTTGGCCAACTACCAGAGGCCATTCATAAGCCCAGCCAAAATGTGTCAGCCTTTGCCACCCCATTGATTCATTAACTGTCCCTCTGTGGAGCAGAGCCAATGGCGGGATCCCTGGGGTGCATCTACTGTTCCCCATCCACTTATCAAGGTTTCTCTTGCAGAGCATTAGTGAAGGGCTCTGTATAATGTAGTTATGGATGTGGTTCCAAAGTATGCGGATTATCTGTGCAGGAAGCTGTCCCTCCAGCATCTTCCAGTTATTGTTGTGGTAAGGTTCAGCTCACTACTGTGTGTGGCTCACTGTGACATGGATTCCCATAGGTGGAACATATCCATCAAGCCTGAGTTCGACATGACTGTGTTGGCCAGCGGAGATCATCTCTGGGTAAATGAGATGCCACTGAGTAAAGCAGGAGTTTGTTCAATCTGGCTGCATACGCCATATGTTCAAGGCCAGTATTCCCCTTGGTGAGGTACATTCGTGGACCTCCCAGCTGTTGGAAGTGTCTTCTGAGGTACATCCCACATGGGTTATTATACCCTATGATGAGACTGATGATTGATGAGTAAAGGGGCACTATAACCCCAGTATGTCTAGATGGGAATCTTTTGGTAATCATATGGCCTACATAGAAGGATGTCCTAACTACTGTGGAGATATGATTGTCAAAGGGGAGATCACTATCTACTTTAGTCCCCAGATACTCCATTACCTTGTCTGTATTAAAGTGGCTGCCACTTATGTGTTAATATGTGGGTGCCAATTCCACAATGGAATGACCATGCAGTTAGTGGCACTTGGCTGGAGGCTGTGACATTGACACCCTGTGACATTCTCTGTGAGGCCCCTTGAGGGATGTCTGTGTCAGCTGGACTATCAATCATGGCTCCCAGTTCGCAGTCATTGCCAAACATGGTCTGCCGTAGTCCACCTGTGTTTGCCTGTACCTCTGAGATGTATATGCCAAACAGTAGGGCTCCCAGGACTGAGTCCTGTGGGACATCAGTCATGACTGGTCAAGATTTGGACCTGGAGACCGCAAGTCGTACCATGTGGGTTCTGTGTGTAAGCCCGTTGGCAACCCAACCTGTAATGTATGGGTGTATGTACAGGCTGGTGTGTTCATCAATAATTCCTGAGCAAGGCATGGTGTCAAAAACCTTGGCGAGGCCCAGGTAGTATGTGTGAACCACCTCCTCCATCATCTAACATCTTGGTGACTGCATGTAAGCCGTCAAACAGGTTCAGTAGGCATGAACTGCACTCAACCAAGCTGACTTGGGTTGGGTCATTTGTTCAGAGGTTACCAATGTCTTTGTTAATGAGTGCCATGAGAATGCAAACCATACCATTGCAGACCAGGCTAGTCAGGCTTATGGGGTGGTAGTTACCATGGTCAGTTGTGATTCCACCTTGATAGAGTGGAATAACCGTTGCCACGTGCCATTGTATGGGTATATAGCCTGTGGAGAGGCTGAGGTAGGAAAGCTTAATTAGGTGGGGGGCAGGTTGTCTTATACAGTTTGCAAGATGCAGTCTGGGACAACATCTGCCTCCACTGATGCTGTGTTCTGCTGTTAGAGAGGGCCATTTCCACCTGTGTGTCTCTGAAGTGTGGGATACTGTACCTTTTGGGTAGTGTTGTGGGCTCTTTAGGGGGTGAAGTATGCACTGAATGTATCTGCAAGGATGTTGGTGATATCAGTAGGGTCAGCATATTTTGTGCTATATTTCACCAGCATAGTGCAAATCTGTGTGTCAACACGTAGATCCTTGACATAGCCAAAGAAGGCTTTGTGGTTAACTTTCGAATCCTTGCGTATTCTCCTGCTGATGTTAGCCTTGGATGATGTCATGAGGGACCTACGTATCATACTAATAGTGGTCACGGATGTCTGCCCTTTGTGGGATTTGCTGTTTGTCTGGAACACTGTCCTACTTCTGTAGTATAGCCTGTTTATTGCAGAGGTCCACCAGACCGGTGTCCTTGTCTAGGAGGAGTGAGTCTTGGTTTACCAGTGATGGCATGATCCATACATCCGTGTAGGTGCTTATAGACTGCATTTGTAAATCTGTCTGTATCTTGAGCAGTGTTTCCCCTTAGTGTGGGGGCTGTGAAACCCCCCACCTCTGTCACTAGTAGTGTAAATGTAGCTGTAGTAAAGGTATACACTGTGGTATCCTTGGGTGGGGGAGATGCTTGGGTGTGGAAACAGTGAATAGTTCATGGTCAGATCTAACCAGTGACTAGTTAACCTCCACTGTGGTGCACCTGTTGCACATGTTATCCACCCCATGTTAGGGAGGTTACCACCTGATACAGGGCATATGAGGTGATAAATTCCAGGAAGCGCTGGGCCTGGAAATGAGTACCAGAGTAAGTTTCCCAGTTAATGGTACGGTAGTTGACATTGACCAATGCCTGTGTGTGCATTAGGACTGTCATGTTCTCCACTGTCAATAGGTAGGTGGAGTGGTGGTCCTGGGTCATGGAGGGTGATCAGTAGCAGGCCACAGTTTACATTGCAGTTGTGGCTGATATTAGCTGCACATGGATGATCTCAGAGGTATCATGCTGTCCCACTAACCTGTAGGTGTAGGTATCCCTGAAGAATATGGATATAGCCCCTCCATATCTGTCAGTCCATGTTCTGTGGCTGAAATGTGTGGTATGGGTTGTAGTCTGGTAGTGCTGGTGTGCTCTCAGGAGCCTTAAGACCGATCTCAGTTACTGCACAGATGTTGATGTTGTCCATCCTGAGGAGTGCTGTGAGTGCAAGCATGTTGTGATTACATCCCCTGATGTTGAGTAGCATAACCCTCATTGAATCTGCTATTGTGCTGTTTACAGAGCTGATATTCACCTTCAAGACTCTCCTAAATAAGGCATCATGGGGGTGCCAATAGCCTTGGCCAGTATTCCAAAGCCTAAGGCTGACACATAGGCCAGTATGATATCATTGCATGCATGTTCCCCATCTGTGCTTGTTTTTCATCTCTCCTGTAGATAACCTACTGGTAAGCAATAGAAATCCTTAAACGTATACAAGTCTTCTAGCTTCCAAGATAGGCTTTTGGAGTGACTAAGTATCAGTGTGCTGTATGTTCTTGCTGTACTTGACAGTTTCCTGACTACATGGTGATTTCTCACTGTATATTGTGATCTGAAGGTCTGTTTATTCACATATTATGGCTGTGATCGCCTGCACTTTAGAGGTTCACAGATAGCCTACTACCTATCTGCCCAAGGGCAATTAGAAGCATAGCTACAGTGTGTTGGCTTTCCCCGCACTATTGGTGAAGTAACTGAGCCTCTGTCAAGCATAGCCAATGAAGCAATTCCGAGCAGAGTTGCTGGAAGCTGTTGAAGTCTGGGGTTGTGGAGGGTATAGGGGTACTTAGTGATCTAAAGAGGGCATGTTAATGTGACAATTCAACACCATTCGATTCCCCCAACACGTCTCACAGCTATCAAACTGGACAGGCTCCCCACCCCCTGGCTGTATGTTTCTGGAAACACATGATCCAAGGGGTGTATATTCTGTTACCCATTCACATAACAAGGTTTCTCTTGAAGTGTGTCAGTTAGGATCTATGCCTAATGTAGTTAGGAATGGAATGTATTGTCTCACAGTACATTTGTTATATGTTGTTATTTCAAGAGTACATGAAGGTCAGTGAGTTTGCAGGCCTCCACCCTTTGCTTAGCCTAGCTTACACATAGAAATTATCTAAATTGGAAATTGGCAGAAGTAATGTTAATGTCAACAGTGTAATGGTTACAGCATCTGCATAGTATCTGTGCATTCAAGGTTACAATCCTGATAAAGGCAGGGATGTTTATCATGTTCAGAAGTATACCTTAACCACAGCTTGCATATATAGGTAGTATTTGTCTGTATAATAAACATTAGAAACACCCATATAAACCCATGTGTGCTGGAGAGTATAGTCAACAGAGAATGTAATGTTATGTCAGCACATAGTGAGATGTTACTTCACTGACATGTATATATCCTGAGTAGTTAGCGGATGCTGTCGTGTTTGCACGCACAGGTTATACGTTACAAAGTTTGTTTAACTGTTTTTAACTGCTGCTATAATGTCACACAAACACTTTTAAACATGCTTACAACTGCTTAAATGAGCCTTATTCTAGAGTAAAAAACATTTGTAAAGCATCGCAGGTGTTGAACGCTGGACCATGTACACTATAGTCATGGGACTTACCACTAAGCCATCCAAAGTGTATACATGTTTCATGGTCTTGAGACTACACCTTATACCATATGCATTTCACTATAATGATCACAAATGATACAGTCACTTTGTGTACATATGTACAGTACATTGTAATGTACTGTAGTTTGTGAACCAACACATTCCAATCTATATATGTATTATATATATATATATATATATATATATATATATATATATATATATATATATATATATATATATATATATATATATATATATATATATATATACAGTTACATCAATAGCCATATATATATATATAAACATCTATGAACACACTTCATGACACAGAAGTGCTCCAAAGGAATTTGAGTGTACACAAAACACATGCAGCTCTGGTATTATAACAAATAATATTAACCTAATTCACCATAGAAGGGGAGGTTGTTCTGTATGTGAAGATTGGGGTGGGGGAGGAATGATGAGTAATGCAATCATGCATCAAGGAGGGCCTGGGTCGGATGTCCAATAAGTGAACTGGAGGGGTATACATGGAGTATGGGGACAATATAAAAAGGACACAAAGCCAGAATCTTTCTCATTCATAGTACACCCTGTCATTTCACATTGCAACACCTAATTTCACAAACATATGAACATTAACATGTATCAGTCATATGTACACCAACTGACTGTCACATTTGTTTTCAGTAGTGAGGAATGTCTGTAGTACAATGTATAGTCTAAACACCATAACATTTGTACATATCTCACATGCCTTAGTGATAAAGTCAGTGACTGTGTTGATCATGGTCCCTGGTTCAAGACCTGCAAGGGCTGTTAGGTTATTTGGAAGGCCAGAATAAGGGCTGTTGGATGCAGGTGTATTAAAGCACTCTTAGGCAGTTGTAAGCGGGTTTCCACGGGTTTGCGTGACGGTAAGTGGCACTGAAACATGGTAAACGGGGAAGCGCTTCACAGGTTTAACCTTTGCCTAATGTAGCGCAGACCACGGGCAAACCTGCTTACAACCATGCAAATGTGCATTATTCACACTTTCCCTACCAGTGCCTACTCTGAGAGGTAAGATAATAACACCTTCCAGGAGTAGAACCCACAACCATGTACTCCATCCACAGAGTAACCTAACACTAAGCTTCCTGGGATGTACCTATCCCAGTTGTGTTTGCAGACAGGTTAAAACATAAAAGGGAGGAATGTGTTGAAATAGGACAACCTGCCATGTGTCCAATTAAAGGTGTATGCTCATATATATATATATATCTATATATATATATATATATATATATATATATATATATATATATATATATATATATATATATATATATATATATATATATTTATATATATATACACACACACACACACACACACACACACACACACACACATACACGTCTGTAGACAGCATTTGAAGTGCTCATATCTGAGTATAACATGGACCATAGCAATCACACATTTCACCCCCCCCAAACAATATGAACATAACATATAAAGAGTATATGCCAATACACTATTACAAATATGTTCTATGGACACAGTCACCAACACAACTGCAATGACTGCAAATATCCATGACAGAAATACACAGACAGCTTTCATTTTGCAAAACTTTATTACATTCTGATGTATTGCCAAAAGGATTCAAGGACTAACAGTACCTGCATGCTATACAGGAAGCATTTAATAGTGCCTTAATGAATCAGCCTGCAATTACCATAGTATTAGTCCACTAAGGGATAGTTGTTCACATAGGGCAAGAACACCCACACACATATAGATGTTGTATAAAAGGGGTTCATACACATCTGCATGTGCTATGTACACCCACCAACATCTGCCCCACAACCAAAATAATTACATCAATACATACTGGCATACCATAACCAATTATTCAACTACTGTACAGCATCTGTTGAAACCTTAACATACCTGGACACAGACACACTAACATGGCTCTATGTGAAATAGTTGCTCTTATACAATTGAACAGCTGTTGATGTAACAGGGTTTCTATGAACTAATCCCGTTTCAGATGGTTGAAAGGTTAGTTCACCAGGAAGTGTTACTGAGTGCTGATTATCAGCACAGTATGATACACAGTAACACCAAACTAAATATGTCTGGTAAGCACACTGTAAACCCCCTAACATTATATGCATAGCTATGCAGCCTTGAGCTGGTCAAACAACCTGGCCAGACTGAAGCATATGCAGAAGTATTAGGTACAGACAAACCCTGCACAAGTAGCAATGTTCAGAAATATAACAGCTGTACTCACATTTAGACCAAATCCACTAGGCATTACACACATTATATTACTGATCGTCTCCATACAGCTGTTGCAATAGATTCCAAACAACACTTCCACGCTGTCTTCCTCACAAGTAAGGCAGAGGAACAATGCCCAAGTGGAGTACTCAGTTATACTCTACTGTAGCCATGGTATTGGCTAAGGCAGTAGCAGCGCAGCTGATGTGCATGTAATTAGCTACTTAGGAACACTAAGTGGTTATCATCATAGCACATTTTACTGATCTGTAACTATAAAAGGTTGCCTTGTCACACATTCAAACCATCTGTATCTACCTGTAGGACAGTACAAAACACTGAAAGACGAACCAAAAACGAGTATTATTCTAGTCAATAACACCTCCGATTACTAAGAAGGTATGTATAACATGTAGTGTATCTGTGTATGTAGCACCTGTACTGTAAGAATTTCAGTGTAATCAATGCATATATTGGAAATAGCTATCTTGTAGTGATAGCTTGTTGAGCAGTAGTAATGCTTGTATTATTCTATATGTGTACTACTGTAGGTCACACAGCAAACTACACATACACCACAAGGGATGATATGGGCATGGAACCCACCAATTCGCTTCCAGCCACTGTCAGTGTCAGGATTGGTCCACGTATGTGCTATAACAGGGGATAGTATTTGTCAATATATTGTAACAGTTGACATATGTATGGGTGTATAAGTAAGATGAACATGTTAAACGTGGGCTTACCATGCAAATATTGTGTGCATTGTGGGATATTGTGCCAATAACTGTGTAACGTACAGTATTTTAGGCAGATCTGTATTCTATTCTACATAGCAGTTCTGTTATGTTATGCAAACAGTAGTTATGTCTATTGGCAATTACAATACTAAATAACAGGATACATATCATTTGTAGTCATCTGACAGTTTAGCAGCATGATGGCAAAGATAATTGGAAGAGCCAGGTAACTATACATGCACATAACACATGTAATATCCACCTCTCTAGTAGCGTTTGCAAGCAATAAGAGATGTGCATGTGTACATGTTATGCAAATGTGTAGTGACCCTTGTTACAGGGCTGGACCTCTCTAGTATCATTTGCAAGCAATAAGAGCTGTGCATGTGCACATGTTATGCAAATGTGTAGTGACCCTTGTTATAGGGCTGGTCCTCTCTAGTGTCATTTGCAAGCAATAACAGCTGTGCATGTGTGCATGCACAGCAATAACAGCTGTGCATGTGTACATGTTATGCAAATGTGTAGTGGCCCTTGTTACAAGGCTGGTCCTCTCTAGTATCGTTTGCAAGCAATAACAGCTGTGCATGTGTACATGTTATGCAAATGTTTAGTGACCCTTGTTACAGGGCTGGACCTCTTTAGTATCATTTGCAAGCAATATGAGCTGTGCATGTGTACATGTTATGCAAATGTGTAGTGACCATTGTTACAGAGCTGGGCCAAATGGCTATGTGCACACCTACACAAAGTGGATATTGAGAGAAGATACACACTGGTTGAACTACCAGGTTTGTGTAGCCCAACCTCTCATTGCCAACCTAATAGCCACTTGCACATACTGTATGTAAGGTAGTGCACAGCACTGGTAATGAAACAGGTTGCATATCATCTTTAACTCCAGTGTAACATCTGCAGTAGGAGTGTAAGATGTAGGAGACAGCTGCCCATGTGTAATAGCCGCTTCATAGGTGATGGCTCACACTATCTGATTATATCCTGATCATGTTGATAGTGACATCAGAGTCTATTGATACATGACTCTGTTTGGAGAGTGGGTGTCTGTGCCCAACAGAGCTCATGGTCCTGGTGGATATGTGAGTATATACCCAGAGAAGGAAACAGACCTGTAGAGACTTGCATCATCTGTAATCAACTAACAGGATGTGATGTGCTACTCAGAGGAGGATTGCTGCTAAAGGTAGCTAAAATGTTTCCGTAATAGCCAGTGTTGTCATATCCATAACACAAATATTTACATGTGAGCATCACTGTCTAAAACATCTTCATAAGCAATACGTAAACTAAATACAGTACTTGGTACTTGTAGTACTGAATGCTCATACAGGCATGTCCACTGGTCAGCTACTGGTGTTTACTAATGTCAGCTTTGTGTATGTGGCCATCCTGGGGAATGTAATCTCTATGCCATGTACACTGCCAAACCCACCTTACACCATGCCCCACACATTGTTTGGGATGCAGCTACAGGGGTTAGCTGGAAGGCAGCCCAGTCTACAGCTATGACTGGACTGAACAGTCATGAGGTGTAGGTTAACACATGCAGCTCATCAAAACAACCAACATATACCATTACCAGAACACAGTAAGGACACTCACACACACTACCAGAAATCACATACATTCACAGGCACTTCTAAGTATCTGGCCAAACAAGTGACTCACCAAGCAGGAAGACACAGACACCAAAATACACAAACTGTATGACATAGTTTGCATAATTGTGCCACACCTCAGAACATGTGACTGGAAACATGCCCAACAGTACTAATTTGTGAATGCAAACTCTAGCACTATGTTACACACCAACCTATACGAGGGCATACATACTGTCAGCTGCCTGTCTGCCATGATTAGCCACATACCCATACACTCAGACCACCTTTTAAACTGTACACATGGCTCTGGCATATTCCCTGTTGTTGTGCAGGACCTGTGATGCAGTAGCCTGGACTGCATGGAAACACATGTAGGAACTGTCAGGTCCTGCAGCCCATGCAAGTATGTCCCAAGGCCTGGGTAGCATTCTGCCATTGGGCAGAATGATACTGCAGAACAGGGACAAAAGGATTGTATTCCACAATTGTCTAGTGTAGTGGTGCAAGTCAAAGGGTATCCAGTATCTGTCTGCCTGGGATAACATGGTTGATAGACCATGATGCTTTGCCAGACAGGGCCTGCACCTGTCACCCCTGGGAATCTGGATACTGCCTAGGGCTCATGCTTCCCCTATAGTGCCTTCATCATGCACAGTTCAAGTGAAGGTCCACTGCTGTTACAGGGACAGCCAAGCAATAAACTGCAGGTCTCGCTACACAATGATACATGTCAGAAACACTATACGGACACACATATGTCAATCCCTAACATGGAGAACATATCTGTGCAGTGGCTGAGACATGTTTCAATGCTCTGGAGAGCACACCTGCATGACCATGTTATAACACATACCTCACCTCTTGCCCATTATCCTTTATTGGAACACATGGGCCACAGGTGTGTCCATATTCCTGAAGGATATGTACACTCCCACGCTAGTTGCACTTGCATAACTTCAGATGCATTATGCTGAGCAACTACCTTTGTGCCAAAGTGGATTTCAAATTGCACCTTGCGACAGATCACCCACCAGTACACCCCCACGCTAGTTGCACTTGCATAACTTCAGATGCATTATGCTGAGCAACTACCTTTGTGCCAAAGTGGATTTCAAATTGCACCTTGCGACAGATCATCCACCAGTACACCCCCACGCTAGTTGCACTTGCATAACTTCAGATGCATTATGCTGAGAAAATACCTTTGTGCCAATGTGGAATTCAAATTGCACCTTGAGACAGATCACCCACCAGGCTGCGGATTTCCCAACTGTCATAATGTGCTGTAATGGGGAAGATTAGGTCTGAGACAGAACCATAATAATGGCTACTCTCAACTATTCCATTATGAACTGGGAAGACACCTCATGTACCAACACCTGCGCTCAATGCATGTTGGATTCCATTGACCCCACTGATTTGGATCACATTAGTCACACAAACAGGGCTAACAGTATGCTACACACAGTCTCCAATGCCAATGTTATGTTTACTAAGGGCAGAGTGTTGACTGTCATGGCAGCCATGCAGATGGACAACACATGTGCAAATGCTGAATCCTACACAAATTAACCTTAAGCAGTCACATATGTGCAATGATTGTGCCATTGAAACAGAACCAGGATTCAACCCAACACAAATAAGAAGGCAAACTGGTGGTACCATGCTTTAAACTGTACCACAGAAGGTAGTAACTGTTGCAAGAGTGAACACACATGAGTGTAGGTGATCCATGGTCAGCCACAGTAAGATGCAGATACACCATATAAAGCCACACAAAGCTACTGTGAAACTAATCAGCCACATATTATGAGGCCAAGCACAGAGCATTCTATAGCTGTGTCATTAATCGTAATGGCAACTACAAGACCTGCAGTGCTGCACAGCACTATGTCATGGGAAGTACTGCACCTACAGAAATAGCACCTGTTCATCCAGATAGGGTCTTGGAGAATCTAAACCCACTCCCCCCTCCCCCCCAACAGGTACACTTAGTAATATATCCATGCATACTACAGGACCCGTGTAATAACGACTATGCAGGTACAAGTTGCACTCTCTAAAGCCATACATATAGCTTTCATGGGACTTGTCAACATTCCAGGGCGTATCCTACACAAATGTAGAACATTCAGCTATCCACATACACATCATGGTCAATCATAGCTCCATGTCAGGCTGTGTACACACCGGATGGTGCACAGCAACAGTTATCACACCCCACAAAGGGGGAGACACCATTGATAATGGCAAATAGTGCTCAACTAACCTGCTGAGTCTGGTCTGTAAGGCCATGAACCATGACCAACATATTTGATGTACTCGGTACAGATGTAGATGACAGTAGGGTTGATTCACACTGCATATCATGACCTTGCCAGGTCGTAGGACACCATCACCCATACTGTGTTCCAGCTACACTCAGTAAACTAGTTGTATATTCCTATGTCACAGGAGTGGTTGGCAACTGGACTGCTGGCAGAACCAACACTACAGAAGGTGTCTGACTAATACATGCACATCAAACCTGTGCCAGCCACAGTAATACAGGGTTCATTCCTGGTACTCCCCTTCTTTGTTATTTATACCACACAGTCTAACACAGAAGGCATCAGCCTATAGATGTTTGCAAATGACTATGAACTAGGAGCAATAATCGACTCAATGTGTGCGGGGTTCAACACACAGATGGGCCTTAGTGTGTTAGATGTGTGGTGTGTGACGTATGGCCACAATCTGACAGATAAGTTTTGCATTGTCATCCCCTATGTTACAAACCCTGTACCAATTAACTACCACCTAAGCATTGGTCAGCATAATGGTAACTATGTGTATGGGATGCAGTTGGACAGTACTCCTTCCTTTGATAGTTACTTCACCACACCAGACAGGTAGTCGTATGTGGCACCCCTAATCATGACAGGGTGCCATCCAGGAATATAGCAATAATTGCTCAGCCATACTCAACACCCATGTGACCCATAATAGATCATATATTTCCTTTAAGGGTTATTGCTCATGTGTAGATGGCCTACACTGCCCTTCCCAATCCCTAGTTGCACTATGTAGCATGCAGCCTACCCTGAATAAAGCTGTATCCAACCCATAGGTGTTGGACATGCTACACTTAACACATCCTGATCCCAAATAAACACATACTTCATGGACGTCCACCTTTCTAGTACAAGGATCACAAAATGCCTGACAGTTCTCTGTCCCATACAGATAACATACTCTTGCCATACTATGCATCCCTGCCCAGCAAAGCTGCACCTCACTCTCTCTGTGACATGGTGTGATAACCGCATGCCAAATATATCAGTAACCCTGTGGATCAGTTCTGTGGCACTGCTTGAACTGGCCACTAAAACTTACCTGCCTGTTGCCTACAGCTAGGTAACCTGTCTGCTTAGGCTCATAAATGGACCAGTATATAGCCTACTAGATCCCTATGACCATACATGCTATAGTTGATATCCAACCCTGCAAATGCCATCAGGCTAGCTATTGTCCCATGTATTACACATGTGCAACACAGGCAATACATGGCAGGTTGCTACATAGCTGTACAGTGCCATGTAGATGTATATGGCAAAACACATACATGCTTGCAAGTCTGCAGGGTCACAGGTCATGTCCCTAATGGATATGTATGACTATATATGTGACATATACACAGCATTAAGGTCGATTGCATTAATGTGAACACATCCAGGCATGTGCTGATAGGTAAAGACACCAGTACAGGCAAACAGACATGCCCATGTCAAGACAACATCCACATGGTGTATAAGCAATGTCATCAAATGACACACACATATATTGCGATAACATCGCATCACCAGTAAGTGTCAAATGTGCGTGACTTATACATGTCAGTGGTGTTACTGTCATGTGGAGTTGCAAAGACATATTTGTAATCTTAATAATTGTGATACACATGTATGTTCAGCTGTACTGCTGTACTTCTCTGTGAGTTACTGTGACCTGTTTCCATCAGTATGTCTTCCAGGTATGCCATGTAGCAGACTGCCTGCATACAGCCGCTTGGAGGATGAGGTCCTTGTCCCATACCTCCTCAACAGCCACACAACACTCTTCAGCCATGTGCCATAGGATGCACAGCAGCAGGATGCCCTGTGGGAGGAATTCTGCAGGAGGGTAAATGATGTTGGCTGTCACAATCGCACCTATCAGCAGGTGCGTCGACTCTGCAATGACCTCAAAAGATGGGAGAAACAGCATGCTAATGCAATCGCCAGGGAATAAGGTGCAACAGGTGGGGGACCACTCACCCAGCCCCCACTCATATGTACCGAGGAGCTACTGGCCAACCAGGGGACACCAACAAACCTCCATCCACAAGATTTAGCTGGTATTGTGGAGGTGGGTGTCTCTCAAACACCAAGCCTGGAGTTGCCTGGTAAGTCACTACTGCACATATAACACAACTATATTTCACATAGTTACATATGTTACTGTAGAATATGTAATGTATCATCGTATGCAAGGCATGTATGCACACATGCCACATACTATAGTCTGCTACTCTATGTATGCACAGATGTGCATACTCCATAGTATAGTGTATTGTCCTGGCTTATGTGCTAACATGGACATTGCACCCTGAAGCTATCACACAGGTGTGGATAATGATATTACTACTGTGACACTCCTGTTTAGGTACCTCTGGTATTATGCAGTGACAGCAGCCTGTGTCAGATGAGATTGTTATTATTTACCAGACTTGATAATGCACGGAACATATTAATTGCATGCTATCTGCCATAACACACACATACACATAATGTATGGTGGTCCTGTTAATGGACACTGGTCTGACCTGCAATGCATCACATTGTTTACCCATGTGAAACAATTGAAGACTATGTGAAACACCTACACTAAACCTTCCAAACTTTCATTGCCAGATGTGTGGACAACAGTGACTACAATGGTGGAGGTGTGTTCCACAGTAGGGACAGGTACTACATACCAGCATTACACATGTTGGGAATACGAACAGTACTGTACAGAGAGCATTTGTGTGCCCACACTCTAAATATGTTGGAGCTGGAATATGAACAGCCCACAGGATACACCCTTGTGGATTATACCCTTGCTATGAATGTCACACAATGTCATGTGCTATCTGACATGTCCATGACATGTAGTGGGCTGACTGCAACACTGCTCAGTTATCCTGCAAAACATGTCTCACAATCCATACATACCACCCTTTGTCTGCATAGCCCTGTCCTCAGTGGAGCATATGACATCTATGGATGTATGTCATATGGGATAACACTGACATGTGAAATAAGATGGCCATCACAACCATTGGACAGAACATGTGTGCACATGACCATGGAGGATGGCCAGAGACATGCAGCAACACACACAGTAGAAGTGATGTACATGTGTGTACACCCTGTTGTACATTGGCTCGACACAATACAACTATGACCTTTGTGTAATGGTGATATTGCAGATGTGAAACACTAAACATCATACAGGCCTGTGCACAGCTTGTGTAGGCATAACATGAAACCACCACATAACATGTCTTGAACATCTTGAGTGTGTCATGACATGAAAGCATTCACCTATACAGTATCCAAATACATACATGTGTTGCACAACATACACATACAACCACATCAGGCCACAGATACAGTACATTCACCTTGCTGATGTCAGACATCACTGTCATGCCTGCTCCTCATGTGTGTGAGGTACACAGATGGCATGTGGGACATAGAGTACTGCTAAGTTAGCCATGTGTGGGCATAGTTGCCAGGCATCAGTAATATGGTTGCAGATGTTCAGGGGTGTCATCTATATACCCTTCTGTGACCTGTGCCAGACATTCCACATTAGGGTTTAGTGTGTATACACCTCAGTGATGTGGGTCACATTCCACATTAGATATGTATTGTATGTGAACATCGTCATGGCTATGAACTGTGTCAGTAGCTCACACTGTATAGCAATTGTGAAGCCACATTATGCCCTGCAATGGCTATGCACATCAGCTTAATGTGCAGTATGTCTCTGCATATTTGTAGGGTGGACAGACAACATTGCATTAGCTGAAGGCCCATGTTAGTATAACACGTCCCTGCATTGGGACACCATTACTGTATTGTAGATTGGAAAGGACACCATTGTGTTACACATGTATGTATGTCATTCTACACGTCAGCAGAATACATGTCATACTACATGTGATTGGCAAGGTCATACACCACACAGCAGGCCAGTGTACTGTAAACTTGTGCTGGTCTGTGGCACCATTGCAAAGTAGGGACAGCCATGTCAAACATGTGTGTACAGCCAAATGCACAATGTCTAAACTCAGCTCAGGGGTAGGCGGAATAATGTTGAACAGACATGCATTGCTTTGGGTGAGATATGCAAGCTAGGGCTCAGGCAAACATAGTATGCATTTGACACACCCTACTGCTCATGTCCTCACACATAGGGGCGGTGGCCAATACAAAGCATCAGTGGCAGATGTACAAAGGTCAGCAATGTTCTGTTAACATGTGGTATATGTTGCATACACCATGGCAGTGCGGTGCAATGGTGCAAAGTGCATGCATTGTGTTGCAGGTATGGGGCATAGGCTACTAACACAAATGGTGCAATACAGGTATGTATGCTAACCACCACTATAATTGTGTAAGGTACATGCCGTCTGCTATAACACATGCATGCTGTTGTGTGCAGCTCAGGGATGTGTGATAACTACCACTATAATTGTCTAAGCTGAAACTATAATTGTCTACGCTGAATGCCATCTGCCATATCACCTGCATGGCGTGTGTGTGTCTGTATGTCTGTGTGTCTGTGCATCTGTGTGCCTGTGTGTCTGTGTGTCTGGTATAACTTGTAATGTACAGTTCTTGTCTTCCCCTCACAGGTGTTGATGTAGGTGCGTTGTCCTCCTGTGGTCCACCTGATGTTAGTTTCCCCACAGACTCTAGCAGTGATGATGATAGCATGATTGAGGCACAGGTAGGGTTGTCAGGGGCTGAATCTGATCCATTGGTTGCCATTCCACCTGTCTCCCCCTCACCCACACACACAGTTCCCCTGCCTACACATACCCCATCACCACTGGCCATAGAGGAAGGACAGTTGGTGGGTGGTAGCATGGAACAGGGAAGTGTGGAGACTATGGAAAGTGTGCCTGCACACCATGATCCTAGTCAACTGACTGGTGATGTCCCACACAGGCATGTGCCCAGCACTGCTCATAGGAGGACCACTGGCCAACATGCCCCTGCAAGACAAAGCACATCAGCTGGAGTCACCAGGCACATGTTTCAGGCTGTAATGGAGGCATAGGCATGTGCTGAATGGCACAACAGATAAGGTCTGAGGCTTCAGAGGGCTGCTGTCCGTTCATTAACTGACAAGATCCAAGCACTTGCAAATGCTCATCATCATCTTGCAGATGTTTTGGATAGACAATTGGGTGACATGGTGGGAGTCCTTGACCGTGTTATGTCAATCCTTGAGTGTGGAATGTCTGTGCTGGAACATCTGGTGGGAGTGAGGTGTCAGGCATGTGGACATAGGTCAGCTACATCACCTGTTGAAGGTCTACGTGAACATGCTACTGCACTTGCCCACTTCTATAGTGGCGGTAGCAACATCAGTGCAGCTGGTGCTGTGCATTCCTCATCAGAACACAGCAGGCCAAGTGCATGTGGTCCTGGATGGTCCCAACAGGGACATGATTCCAGTGGACATTTGTCATCAGACAGTACCCAATGTGGACCTTTGCCTGGTAGTGCCCGTACAACCCCTGGCAGGCGCAGGTCACATGGCTGTGGCTGGACACCGTGAACTGTGAAACCTGCCTTGTACAGTCTGCAGCTGTCAATAATACCCCTGTGTAGGCCAGCCACATGCCAGACCTATGTGCATGCATACACACACACCAAAAACAAATATAGGGCACCTCAACACATACATACATAACATCCACATACACCCAATGATATCACAGGCCCTAACACACACATGATGTCATCCAATGGTGCAGACTAGGCCTCTGGCAAACATTATCACCCTGTGCACATGATGATGCCTGTGCCGCATCCCTGTCATCCACACCATTGGTGCAGGGACATGCTCATATGGTCTGATGCACAGGATGAACATACTAGGTAGACAATTGTAGATTAATATTGTTGAGTAGTGTTGACAGGCAGCAGATATTCCATGTATTACAGTTTTAGAATGCATTTTGTACGTTTGACTGTATGTATCATGTGTAACAACACTAACAGCATGTTGATCTTGATATTATGCCTTCCTCTTTCAGGTGTAGTTCAATGTGCCAGGGGATGTCGGTGTTTGCGGTTAGTGTCCCATATGTAGATGTTGACTACCCACAGGTCAGTATGACAATATCTGCATGTGCTTTGTAGCTTCCACATCACAATTATATTCTCCCATGTTTCAATTGTTTTTACTGTTCTAATGATCCAAGAGCATGATAACTGTGTAGTAAGCTACTGTGTTCAGAGCCATCACATCCATAGTGGGTGACATCACAGGTATAGTTACCTGGAGTGCGGAGGAGGTAAAATAGTGGTATGCCAGATGACAAGGGTAAAGCCCAGTGGAAATAGTGGCTTCTCATTGGGAAGCAGTAATACCCACTGTCATGACAGCTTGCAAGCACAGACACACCCCACACTCAGAGATTCACAGACACAGTAACACACACTCACACACAGTAGCCAGTGTTGGATGAGAACCCCCTGCCTATGTGCATATCATCATTATAGTACTATGCAATTACAAGACATGCCACAGAGATTACACATGTACAAGTAGTTGGAATGGCCTAAGATCGAGGACATTGGCAGGGATACTACAGTGCTGTGAGTGTAACAACAGGTCACACCCCAGGGTGTACATGTTAACCGGCAGTTAGAATGCCTGTCTACAATTGATGATATCAACAGGGTAGCTAGATTGCATTGAGTGGATGGGGGGAGGGGGCATTAACATTTCACGATGGTAAAATACAGCCTCACTCCAGGGACCGGACAACCATACACACGGACAGCCACACACACACACACACACACACACACACACACACACACACACACACACACACACACACACACACACACACACACACACACACACACTGTGGCATTCACAAGACATACACCTATGTCACACACATACAGACACTTTACGTGTAAGGTTCAACCACTTGCCTATGCCTTTCTTTCTACACTTCACTCTGTACTGGTGTCAACAACAGCGTTCAGGAGAGTGATAACATGTGGGATGTATTCCCAACCATATGTGACATATATGGACACATACAACCACACGTGCCAGTACTGTGAATCAAACACCTGCCTACCCCATGATAGGTATTACAGAAGTACAGCACTATCAAATCCGGTACAAAGCTTACTGAATCTTTCCTTTGCCAACTGTACTGATATATGCTGTGACAAACCACGATAAACACTTTAGCGTAAGAATCTATTTAATCTCCGCTTTTGTCAATGCAGACCTCCTCGAAAATACGTATTTATGAGGAAGTCTGCATTGACGAAAGCGGAGGTTAAATAGTTTTTTTACGCTAAAGTGTTTATCGTGGTTTGCACAGCATGTTCAGCTTTACAGTTTTTTATTCACTAGTTTTTTCCATTTGTGGTGTTTCTTGTGCTAATATATGCAAAATATATGCACAGGGGAGGTATTACTGTTACAGGTGTCATGAGGTTTGCCTTCAGTGTCACCCTTACAGCATTCTACATTGTCTGTCTTCCACTTCAGTTAACAAAACCTGACCTTAGCAATTAAACAGGTTATTGTAGGACTGGTTGTAACACACCAGTGAGCTGTCCTTAGTAATCATTCATCTGCAAAGAAACCCTACCACTTAGTAGTCACGTCCAAACATCTGTCCATACCTCATGTATGGCTTACTGTACCTAGAGTATATCACCATATACAGTTGGGAATGTTGAGGGTGTATTGCAACAGCATGATGTACTAAGACAACAGTCACCTTCAGACATCAGACACTGCACACACATGGAATCTACACAAGCATCAATACATGTACACATATGCGATCTACATCAGTAAGTGCACTAGCAGGTCAAGAGGATACATTCCACACCTTCCCCACGCCATGTGTGAAACATAGCCAAGCATTACACCATAATGGATGTTGTATTCATGCACTAGTAGGACACCACCACCTTCATCGAGTAGCCAAGTGTACATATATGACAACAGCACATATCAGCAAAACAAACACAGCATTATTCCATGTCATGCTCCTACAAACTGTTACTTGACAGTGCCATGGTGAAGTCAGGGCACTGTAATGGTCAATAGTGAGCACATCATAGTTGCCACACACACCTCATGTTTACTGGAAGAGTGCCAGCCATGTACTCTGCTAGAGCTAGGCAGTACACTCATTCAAGCATGTGTGAGGTCTGTGGCTTGTAAACATCTCACCCCAGCATGTACTGACTATTGTGGTACTAAGGCTAATATCCAGACAGCACACAGCATGCATGGCTTGCAATTGTTGACATGGGGTATATGTAGGAGCTGTGGCCACACATGGCTGTACATGTCATGAACATATCACCTCTGACTACTCAGGAACATACAGAGCAGAGCTGGATTTCCCTGATTCTGTCAATACAGGCCTTGTGTAGGTCCTATGATCTTGTTATTTGGGTATGTTTGTAGGCATTGCATTCGGTGGACATGTCTAAAGAAATACATGCCACATGGGGTGTTGTATGATATGACAGGTGTCATGGGTGACCAGTAGAGAGGGAATATTACCTCTGTTAACATAGATATCAAACCTTATGTACTGTTAGCATGCTATCTGCCATGTGCATGTGTGTAATGACTGTAGCCACCTGTATGTAGAAATGATAACAAAAGCTATGGTAATGTCATTTATGTTGTATGAGTGTGGGATGTACATATCCAGGGCAGGTACAGTTAGGTCATATCCAACCATGAGGGTGTTGTTTACTGGTGTACAGCAACAGTTGACCGTGTTAATGCTGACAACATCTGAGGGACCCTGGTATGTGTACAACTGAGCTGGTTACAAACAGTGGTATTATTGCATTGCATAACACATTATGCAGCTGTGCTGGTACATGGGTACTTTGCACAGTTGATGTAGGGCTAGGTACAGTCCACCAATCGAGGGTTATCTGGTGGTCTACTATACTATGTCATACCACATATGGATGTGTGTTGGTAGTCTGGGGACAATGTGGTGGATGTATATGAGGATACAACCTAGAATGCAGCATTTGCCACTGTCACCTGTACCTGGCTCATCTGTAATGTGTTATCTCAGAGTAGTGGTCTTTACATGAGAGCAGCCTTTATGAATATGTGTACACCACCACCTGGAATGGTCCATACCACTGTTAAGGTCACATGTCTGGATCTGAGTTATATGGTGGTAGTGCAATTGTGCACTACAGAGCCTTCAGCCAGGTGTGCCTCACTGCACAGATGTCAGTATTCCCCACTGTAGGTTCTACATTGAGCAAATGGATTATTAAAGCCACACATCTAGCACTGGTTAGCATAAGCATCCAATGCAATTGTCTTGTAGGTGTCAGGGTGTTACTTCTGGATGTAGGACATTTGCCTTGGAATGCAGCTATATGGGTAAATGCGACCTAGGTATTACACACACGTGAAACATGGATGCATGTGCTCTGTGTTGATGGCTTGTCGTTCAGTCATGACAGCTCAAAATGACAGACACTGGACAACCTCATAATAACAGTAGGACATTGGCTCATTGTTTTTGTCTAGCAGTTGCCACTCATACCATGACTTTACTGCGAGTGGCAGTAATGTGCTTGGTAGCAAATGCCTCATGTAAGGTGATGGACAGCAGCAGAAATTGTGTATAAGATCAATGTGAGATATACTTAGGGTAGCAGTCCTGCTAATAATGACAGCTACTAACACAGCCGGGAGAGGTCATCTTGACACCTGCACCTCAGCACCATTACACAAGGTGGCTCACACATTATGCTTGCACATGCCACTGTTCCACATATAATGCCACTGTCCACAACCTGCTATCAATGTATGCCTTTCAGGGCAGCAAGGTGTGTGACACATGATGTAGGTAGCATCCACCTGTGTGACCCAGGTAACCTATTGTCTGTCATGTCCACACATGCATGAATGTGTGTACTTAACATATATATATATATATATATATATATATATATATGTCAGCACTTCATGTACATGTATGCATGTGTATCACACAGCACAGACACAGATATATCATTTATGGGCCACATACAGGTATCAGGTAGTAAACCAGTATGATGTGCATATATACTGACAGGTAAGATGTACATAGCTGTAAACCTGTGTGTTTACAAAAGGAGTCCATTACAATGTGTTCTGTACATGTAAGTGTATGAGCATGCACACTGTGGCCTTCTGTGGTTAGAATCAGTGTGCATCCCAAACAGCCCTATGCTACTAAGTGTATGAGCGTACCCACTGCCACCTTGTGTAATTTGAGTCAGTGCATCCAACAAGCCCTTTGTTACTAAGTGTATGAGCATGCCCAGTATAACCTTGTGTAGTTGTAGTCATAGTGCATCCCAATTGGCCCTTTGCTACTAAGTGTATGAGCATACCCACTGTAACCCTATATAGTGATACTAGTTGTCCATTCCACAGATGGCCATACTCCATTTCAGGTTCCTGTTGTGCTACAACTATACCTCTCAGGCCTACCTGCAGATGATGTGCCTTGTTTGTGCATACAGGTTGTAATGGACACCTACTTTAAACACACAGGTATGTACTTCATGACTGTCAGTCTCCCTGTTGTTGTCCTCAATCTTAGAAGGGCAGTCTGACTGCCTTGGAATGTGTAATCGCTGTGGCGCATCTCGTAACTGCGTAGTACTGTAATAGTGATCTGTAGAGAGGCAGGAGTTCTGATCCCACCACTGGCAACTGTGAGTGTGTGTGTGTCAACAAATGTCTTAATGTGTGCGTCAGCAAATGGGGGAGTGTGGTTTTGTGTGTGTATTTGTGTCTGCATCCTGTCATGAGAGTGGATTTTGCTGCATTCCAAAGATATACCTCCTTTTGCACTGTCCTTTATCCTTGTCAACTGCTAAACCTCTCTCTTCCCCCCTCCCAACTGCAAGTAATCGGTCCTGTGATGTCACCCAGCTCAGAAGTGGAATCAGAGTAAGTGTAATTGTATGTGTTTTGTGGCACATACCCCAACTGCATACCACTGTACTAGTTACCTTTACATAGGCAAGACATGTATGCACAATACTGGCAAGTGTGTGCATGTTTGCGTGTGTGACTACCCTGAAGCCAGGCATACACATTTGTAATGTCTTTTAGCACACCATGGTAGCCATCTGTGGCGACTGGTGTCTACAAAGTATTACATAGTTAGGAATGGTAAAGAATACACAGTCAAGCATGACTACAGTTGGGTATGTTATTTTGCTGTGCCACTGTCGAGCAGTGACACAGAAGTGGTTGCTAGGGTGTAAGTCCATACCCATCATTTCCCCACCTTAACTCCACAATCCCTGGGGTAGATTACATTAGCCATCATTCCCCACCCCAAACTCCACATACACAACAACCATCCATTCTCTGAGGATCTGCTTAAGATTTAAATGTTATAACACAAGAGATGCCTCTGTTTTGTGTACACGTCAGTTCCTTTGGAACCCTTCTGTGTCACAAAGGGTGTTCAGATGTTTGTGTATATATATATATATATATATATATATATATATATATATATATATATATATATATATATATATATATATATATATATATATATATATATATATATATATATATATATATATGGCTATAGCTGTGTCTGTGTATATGCATATAATATATATATATATATATATATATATATATGTGTGTGTGTGTGTGTGTGTGTGTGTGTGTGTACACATCCCATAGGTGTATATATATATATATATATATATATATATATATGTGTGTTTATATATAAATACATATATATGTATATATATATATATATATATATACATATATATATATATATATATATATATATATATATATATATATATATGTAGTTATGACAGTTGTACAGATGTAGACTTGCCTTTGTTGTTTCACAGAGTATGTACACAAAGTGACTGTCCCATTTGTTTTTAGTACTGTGGAATACCTGTAGTAAGATGTGCATTATAGACTCCATGCAACATGTATGCAACCCAGATGGCTTAGTGGTACATTCAGTGATCTCAGTGTACATGGTCCAGGGTTCAAGACCTGCAAGCCTTGTTGGCATTGTGAGTTAGGACTGCATGCGACACTTTTGAGCAGGTGTAAATGTGTTTTTGTGACAGTAAGCAGTGGGTACGCACAGGTAACAGACATGTATAACTCACAGTACACTTGAAATGCCCTTCTTTGGCAATCCTGCTGATGTCACCCACCTATGAATACACCTCTGGGAGTGCTGTAACCCAATAATCTCCATAGCTCGTGGTGTAACTGCATATTGCTGCAGTGTGATAAACTGGTTAGATAGGGGTTCTATTCCAAGAGAGATCAACTGTGTGTGTGTGTGTCTGTTTGAGAAAGTAACAATGCCTTTTAGAGTATACACACTCTTTACAATTCACATAACCACCTTTGGCAATCCTGCTGATGTCACTCACCTAGAAATACACCTCTGGGACTTCTGTAATGCAGTAATCTCCATAGCGCGTGCTGTAACTGCATAATGCTGTAGTATGATAAACTAGTTAGATAGGGGTACTACTCCATGACAGACCAACTGTGTGTGTGTCTCTGTTTGCTTGAGAAAGGAGCAATGCTTTTTAGAGTATGCACACTCTTTACAATTCACATAACCACCTTTGGCAATCCTGCTGTTGTCACCCACCTAGTAATACACCTCTGGGACTGCTGTAACCCAAAATCAGAAAAAAGGCCAGCACCAAGGAAGGTTCAAAAGTAGTTTAATAAAACTGAAACTAGACCGGTTTCAGCAGCAAGGCTTTCATTAGTAGTATAGTCAGCAAAAAGCACTTAGTCATCATCTTATATAATGTTCTTTAAGGCATCTATATGACATCACTTCCTGGTAAGTCAAAAATGCAAACAAGGCAAAAGTAATTGAAAAATACAATCAAGGCAAAAGTAATTGAAAAATACATAGTTCAATAAACAAAAAAGTTTGCCTGAGTTGCATGCATATCTCCAGATTATAATGAAAAATCCAAAGAGACACAGTATACTGGTATATCAATGATAATAAACAAACTTAATAAGAAACATACAATAAAGGGTAAATGCCCAAAATAAACCCGAAACAAAAGTCAGGTTATAAGAATTCTGGTGTTGAATACCAGCCACAGTATCCTAAAATGAGCTGAAATGCAAAAACCTAAGCAATGCAACCTGATAAGAAATAAGTACATATACGTAATGCAAGTGATGGTTAATTACAAATTATAATTTATCATTTAATCCAGGAGGAAAAGCCCCCAAGTTTAATGATCCACCTTTTTCTTTGGTATTTAGGATATCATGCCAACCTGTTTTAAAAGATCGATTCCCTATGATATGATCAATGATGGTGAATGTAAATTTGGCAGTTGGATGTTTGATAACATGTCTATATAGTGCATTAGTTAATCTTCTGTTTCTAATGTCACCAAGGTGTTCAGAGATCCTGACACGAAACTGTCTAGGCGTTTGGCCAATATAAAATGCATGACATGTACATGTGGCAAGATAAATAATCCAGTCTGAACTGCAGTTACCAAAAAACTGTATGTCGTATATTTGTCCAGTGTTCCTACTAGTGAAAGAAGTAGTTTTGAAAATATAGTTACAAAAACTGCAATGTCCACATGGATAAATGCCTGAAAGTTTGTCTCCAGTAAGTGTTCTTTGAGTTGGAGTGTGATCCATGACCCTGTTTTTTTTATAGTGTGAAAATAAATTCCCTAAAGTTTTGCCATTCCTATAGGAAAAATAACATAGTTCTCTGAGATAATCTTCCAACAATGGATGAGAATTCAATATATTCCAATGAGTATTAATAATATTTACTAAATTGGCACTATTCCTGCCATAAGTGGTAACAAATCTACATACATCTGATTCCTCATTATGAGTTTTAGTATTGTATTGGAGAAGAGAATCCTGGATTTAGCATTACTAAATTGGACTGCTGACTCAATAGTACGAGTGGAATAACCTCTGGACAAAAACCTCTTAGTTAGATCCATTTGATGACTCTGAAGATCATCCACTGAGGAACAAATCCTTTTCATCCGCACAAACTGTGATTTGGTATGTTCGAATAATATGTTTCGGATGGAAACTATCAGCATGTAGAAGGGTATTATATTGTGAGAATTTTCTGTGTATGGACGTTCTAAGAGTGTTATCCTCCTGTCGAATTAAATTGACATCCAAATAACTGATTGCACTCCTGTTATATTCCACAGTGAATTCGATACCCCAGATGTTCCCATTCAAATGTTGAATAAATTCCTGGAGGTATTCCTCACCTCCTTTCCATATAAGCCAACAGTCGTCCAGGTATCTTCTCCATATATCAATCTCAGGTAGATATATGTTATGCAAAGGTCATATAAAATCATATCTTCCATGTAGCCCATAAAAGATCAGCATAAATGGGTGCAAAGGATGCACCCATAGCCGTACCCTGTAGTTGCCAATAGCAGTTTTGTTGGAAATAAAAAAACATTTTTAGTTAGAATGTGTTCAGCCATACACAACAATAAGGTGTTCATCCCTGGGGGGTATAAATTGGTTTATTTAGCCAGTATTCCAAGGCATTAATACCCCAATGAGGGATGCTGATATAAGCGAGGATACATCAAGGGTACACATAAGCCATTCAGGGTCAATTGAGACTGGAGACTATCTGCAAAAATTCAGTCGTGTCCTTGATTCTTGCTCTAACACATGTTAACAGTGGTTTCAATTTTCAGTTAGAAAAACAGACAAGGGTTCAGTGAGTGACCCAATGCCAGATGCAATCGGTCTGCCTGGTGGCTGATCAATGGACTTATGAATCTTAGGAAGTAGATAAAGTTGTTGTTTAGGATCCTTAACCGTCAAATGAGTTTTGGTTTTATCAGAGATAATTCCAGATTCTACAGCCTTTTCCAAAAATTCATTAATTTCCAAGGCAAAACCTGGAGTAGGATCAATCTCCATCTTCATGTAATGATGATGGTTGGAAAGTTGTCTAAGACCTTCATTCACATAATACTCAGTATCCATCACCACCACCGCACCCCTTTTGGCAGAAATAATAACAATATCCGTATTATTTCTGAGTTGTGTGAGTGCTATTTGTTCCTTCCTAGACATGTTATGCTTTATAGTGTCAACAGAACCCAAATTGAAGTGTATATCCTTTATAACCGCCTGCTGGAAAACAGCAACATGTTTATCCATGGGAGGGTTAAATGTAGATTTGTGAAATCTGAAATCAGATGATCTTTGAGCATTGGCAGTTTGATCTTGTTGTTGAAAAATAATTTCAAGTTAATTTTCCTACAAAAATCCATTGTATCAGAAACCAAAATACTTTCATCAGTGAAAAAACAAGGTATAAAACCAAGGCCTTTATTAAGAAGGAATATTGATCATCAGTCAAAATATGACTTGAAATATTTAAAACATTAGTAAATGAATGATTTACTTCACTATCGACATGAAGAGCTCTTCTAAGTTTTGACCTCTGTGTTTCCTTCCTGCCCTGTGTTTTCCCCTAAAGGGACCTCAGTCCTTGACCCCTTTTAGCATTTGGAGAATCACCAATATTAGGTGTCTCAGTGTCAGTAGTTGAAGAATCCTCACCAGAGGTAATAAAGCTAGGCCCAGTCTTTTAAAATAGACCTTGGTCTTTTTGCGTATAAATGAAGCATTCTTGGTACCATGAGCAAACCTCCACCCCTTTGTGAATCAAATTGTTTGCCCTATCATAATCTTCCTTATCCCGGGCAATTTATGCAATTTCTTTTCTTAATGTTATTTTCCAAAATAGAGATTTCTTTAGATAATTTGCCAAGACAACCCTGAAAACTAGCCTCATGTTCAAACCGTTTCAGGTTGTTACATGTTTTTCTACTTCAGTAATATTACTCTGTATTGTTCTCTCATAGAAAGAGGCCAAAATATTAACTCTAATCATGGCAGCCTCCTGTTGTGCTTGTTGCCAATCTTTCAACAGAGTTTCATCCGGTGTGCCCACTAGTGGTTGGATTTTACATCTCAATCCTCTAGGGGATATATTCTGTATTTGGTAAGCTTTAAACAATTTACTGTGCCAAATGTTTGTTCTAAGCATCTTAATTTGTTTACCTAATTGAAAGAATAAGTTTCGCAACCGTCAACTCGCTCCATGATTACCAAACCCACCTTTTCTGTATGTGCAGTTCCTATGCCAACAATTTTTAAGTCATCCTTGTCAGACATAAACCAGATAACAATTTACTGAGATCCATGACAATAAGTTGCAATGAACCGGAGGAAGAAGATATAAAATAAAAATAAAATGAACCCTGAAAGATTCTTTTATTCTTAAGGGTTGAATTGGCAAATCACGAATAAGTCCAAAAAGAAAATCACAATCAGAGTCACAAAGAAGTTGAAGCCAGAATAAATGGCAAATGTAACCCTATATATGGGGAATAATTAACCCTAGCACCTAGGCAAAATGCTATACAGACCAAAAGTCAAAGGCCTGTAATGTCTAAAATGCAATGTTCTGAGTAATGCACAACCCACAGTTGTTCAGAGGTGGCTAAATCCATATGGAGTATACCAATATGTAATGAATTTAAGCCAGACACACTTATGCACCTTATTTAAATCAGATAACAATATTAAGAAATCAATAATTGTTCAATACAGTCCTCAGATGAAATTGTTATCAAAGGTATAAATGTACAGATGATTATTGTCAGCACTGTATACCCAGCAATTATTCTAAAAGAAGTCCTGAGTGCAACACTGGGCAAACAAAACAAAAGCCCTCAAAATATGTGACCAATATTGACTCAAATGTGAAACAAAGCATGAACCAGTAGGAACATAGGAATGAACAGATATAAGCAATAATATTGTATCAACCTAGTGTATATAACAATGGCTAGTTCATCATAATCAAATGAAATAAAATAAAATTATGCACATATTGCAAACTGAGCACCCATACATGAAATGTCCTTGAAAAATAGCAATGTTGTATTATGCTACAACAGTACTCAGAAATCCAGTATATAAAAAGCGACTAGGCAAAATAATATGAAATATACAAGTGTTATAAACTAAGAACACATACATGAAAAGTCCTATAAAAATGCCACTGTTATATTGTGCTGCAACAGTTCTCTAAAGTCCAGTATTCAAGAAAAAACGACTTGACAACACCTTCCAGACAGTTAAATGATTGTCACAGAAAAATTCTTCATTATGGTAAAACAATTACCAATGAAAATTAATCCAAAATAGATGTCAAGAACAGTACCTGGAAAGATGAAGTTTGAAAAGTATTAGGACCCTTAAAAAGTTGTTCCAAACAATGTCCCAAAAGGCCAAATCGATCCTCGAAGTCCTGATATGTCCAAAACAGTATGGAAACCACAACGACCTTGAAAAACAAATCCCAATCCGAAGATGGTGGAAAAACACTTGCAACCACGTGTAACGCAAACGATAAACTCAACAGCGTTAATGCATCCAATATACTCACTTATTAACTTAGATAAACATGATAATCCAACAAAACCAAAAAGGATGACCAAAGTCAATCCTTTAAAAGCGATGTAGATGACTTGCATCCGAAAATAACTATGTCCAGGATGAAAATCCTAAGCAATCCACAAAAAGATGACTACCTGAATGGTAGAACTCCCAAGCGCAACAGCCAGCACAAGCGAAAATCAATGTAGTGTATAGGAGCTAGCAAGTTAGGCTGGTGCGGCAAGAGCACTGTTAGATCAAAATCAGAAAAAGGCCAGCACCAAGGAAGGTTCAAAAGTAGTTTAATAAAACTGAAACTAGACCGGTTTCAGCAGCAAGGCTTTCATCAGTAGTATAGTCAGCAAAAAGCACTTAGTCATCATCTTATATAATGTTCTTTAAGGCATCTATATGACATCACTTCCTGGTAAGTCAAAAATGCAAACAAGGCAAAAGTAATTGAAAAATACAATCAAGGCAAAAGTAATTGAAAAATACATAGTTCAATAAACAAAAAAGTTTGCCTGAGTTGCATGCATATCTCCAGATTATAATGAAAAAATCCAAAGAGACACAGTATACTGGTTTGCGTTTGGGAGTTCTACCATTCAGGTAGTCATCTTTTTTGTGGATTGCTTAGGATTTTTCATCCTGGACATAGTTATTTTCGGATGCAAGGCATCTACATCGCTTTCTTTTTAAAGGATTGACTTTTGGTCATCCTTTTTTGGTTTTGTTGGATTATCATGTTTATCTAAGTTAATAAGTGAGTATATTGGATGCATTAACGCTGTTGAGTTTATCGTTTTTGCGTGGTTGCAAGTGTTTTCCACCATCTTTCGGATTGGGATTTGTTTTCAAGGTCGTTGTGGTTTCCATACTGTTTTGGACATATCAGGACTTGAGGATCGATTTGGCCTTTTGGGACATTGTTTGGAACAACTTTTAAGGGTCCTAATACTTTTCAAACTTCATCTTTCAGGTACTGTTCTTGACATCTATTTTTGGATTAATTTTCATTGGTAATTGTTTTACCATAATGAAGAATTTTTCTGTGACAATCATTTAACTGTCTGGAAGGTGTTGTCAAGTCGTTTTTTCTTGAATACTGGACTTTAGAGAACTGTTGTAGCACAATATAACAGTGCCATTTTCAGGACTTTTCATGTATGTGTTCTTAGTTTATAACACGTATATTTCATATTATTTTGCCTAGTCGTTTTCTTTTTATATACTGGATTTCTGAGTACTGTTGTAGCAGAATACACCATTGCTATTTTTTCAAGCACATTTCATGTATGGGTGCTCAGTTTGCAATATGTGCATAATTTTATTTTATTTCATTTGATTATGATGAACTAGCCATTGTTATATACACTAGGTTGATACAATATTATTGCTTATATCTGTTCATTCATATGTTCCTACTGGTTCATGCTTTGTTTCACATTTGAGTCAATATTGGTCACATATTTTGAGGGCTTTTGTTTTGTTTGCCCAGTGTTGCACTCAGGACTTCTATTAGAATAATTGCTGGGTATACAGTGCTGACAATAATCATGAGTACATTTATAGCTTTGATAACAATTTCATCTGAGGACTGTATTGAACAATTATTGATTTCTTAATATTGTTATCTGATTTAAATAAGGTGCATAAGTGTGTCTGGCTTAAATTCATTACATATTGGTATACTCCATATGGATTTAGCCACCTCTGAACAACTGTGGGTTGTGCATTACTCAGAACATTGCATTTTAGACATTACAGGCCTTTGACTTTTTGGTCTGTATAGCATTTTGCCTAGGTGCTAGGGTTAATTATTCTATATGGGGTTACATTTGCCATTTATTCTGGCTTCAACTTCTTTGTGACTCTGATTGTGATTTTCTTTTGGACTTATTCGTGATTTGCCAATTCAACCCTTAAGAATAAAGAATCTTTTCAGGGTTCATTTTATTTTTTATTTTTATATCTTCTTCCTCGGTTCATTGCAACTTATTGTCATGGATCTCAGTAAATTGTTATCTGGTTTATGCTCCGACAAGGATGACTTAAAAATTTTTGGCATAGGAACTGAACATACAGAAAAGGTGGATTTGGTAATCATGGATTCAGTTGGCCAGTTTCTTATTCTTTCAATTAGGTAAACAAATTAAGATGCTTAGAACAAACATTTGGCACAGTAAATTGTTTAAAGCTTACCAAATACAGAATATATCCCTAGATGATTGAGATGTAAAATCCAACCACTAGTGGGCACACGGATGAAACTCTGTTGAAAGATTGGCAACAAGCACAACAGGAGGCTGCCATGATTAGAGTTAATATTTTGGCCTCTTTCTGTGAGAGAACAATACAGAGTAATATTACTGAAGTAGAAAAACATGTAACAACAACCTGAAACGGTTTGAACATGAGGCTAGTTTTCAGGGTTGTCTTGGCAAATTATCTAAAGAAATCTCTATTTTGGAAAATAACCTTAAGAAAAAGAAATTGCATAAATTTGCCGGGATAAGGAAGATTATGATAAGGGCAAACAATTTGATTCACAAAGGGGTGTGAGGTTTGCTCATGGTACCAAGAATGCTTCATTTATACATAAAAGACCAAGGTCTATTTAAAAGACTGGGCCTAACTTTATTACCTCTGGTGAGATTCTTCGACTACTGACACTGAGACACCTAATATTGGTGATTCTCCAAATGCTAAAAGTCGAAGGACTGAGGTCCCTTTAGGGAAAAACACAGGGCAGGAAGGAAACACAGAGGTCAAAAGCTTAGAAGAGCTCTTCATGTCGATAATGAAGTAAATCATTCATTTACTAATGTTTTAAATATTTCAAATCATATTTTGACTGATGATCAATATTCCTTCTTAATAAAGGCCTTGGTTTTATACCTGTTTTTTTCACTGATAGAAAATATTTTGGTTTCTGATACAATGGATTTTTGTAGGAAAATTAACTTGAAATTATTTTTCAACAACAGATCAAACTGCCAATGCTCAAAGATCATCTGATTTCAGATTTCACAAATCTGCATTTAACCCTCCCATGGATAAACATGTTGCTGTTTTCCAGCAGGTTATAAAGGATATACACTTCAATTTGGGTTCTGTTGACACTATAAAGCATAACATGTCTAGGAAGGAACAAATAGCACTCACACAACTCAGAAATAATACGGATATTGTTATTATTTCTGCCCGACAAAGGGGGTGCGGTGGTGGTGATGGATACTGAGTATTATGTGAATGAAGGTCTTAGACAACTTTCCAACCATCATCATTACATGAGGAATGGAGATTGATCCTACTCAGGTTTTGCCTTGAAATTAATGAATTTTTGGAAAAGGCTGTAGAATCTGGAATTATCTCTGATAAAACCAAAACTCATTTGACGGTTAAGGATCCGGAAACAACAACTTTATCTGCTTCTAAGATTCATAAGTCCATTGATCAGCCACCAGGCAGACCAATTGTATCTGGCATTGGGTCACTCACTGAACCCCTGTCTGTTTTCTAACTGAAAAATTGAAACCACTGTTAACATGTGTTAGAGCAAGAATCAAGGACACGACTGAATTTTTGCAGATAGTCTCCGAGTCTCAATTGGACCCTGAATGGCTTATGTGTACCCTTGATGTATCCTCGCTTTATACCAGCATCCCTCATTGAAGGCGGGTAATGCCTTGGAATACTGGCTAAATAAAACCAATTTATACCCCAGGGATGAACACCTTATTGTTGTGTATGGCTGAACACATTCTAACTAAAAATGTTTTATTTCCAACAAAACTGCTATTGGCAACTACAGAATTTTGGCTATGGGTGCATCCTTTGCACCCATTTATGCTGATCTTTTATGGGCTACATGGAAGATATGATTTTATATGACCCTTTGCATAACATATATCTACCTGAGATTGATATATGAAGATACCTGGGCGACTGTTGGTTTATATGGAAAGGAGGTGAGAATACCTCCAGGAATTTATTCAACATTTGAATGGGAACATCTGGGGTATCGAATTCACTGTGGAATATAACAAGTGCAATCAGTTATTTGGATGTCAATTTAATTCGACAGGAGGATAACACTCTTAGAGCGTCCGTGCACAGAAAATTCTCACAATATAATACCCTTCTACATGCTGATAGTTTCCATCGAAACATATTATTGAACATACCGAAATCACAGTTTGTCGCGGATGAAAAGGATTTGTTCCTCAGTGGATGATCTTCAGAGTCATCAAATGGATCTAACTAAGAGGTTTTGTCCAGAGGTTATTCCACTCGTACTATTGAGTCAGCGAGTCCAATTTAGTAATGCTAAATCAGGGAGTTCTCTTCTCCAATACAATACTAAAACTCATAATGAGGAATCAGATGTATGTAGATTTGTTACCACTTATGGCAGGAATAGTGCCAATTTAGTAAATATTGGATAATACTCATTGGAATATATTTGAATTCTCATCCATTGTTGGAAGATTATCTCCCGGAGGAACGATGTTATTTTTTCCTATGAGCAAGTGAAACTTTAGGGAATTTATTTTCACACTATAAAAAACCAGGGTCATGGATCACACTCCCAACTCAAAGAACACTTACTGGAGACAGAACTTTCAGGCAGAACATCCATAGTGGACATTGTAGTTTTGACCCACTGTAACCCTGTATAGTGATAGTAGTTGTCCATTCCACAGATGGCCATACTCCAGTTAAGGTTCCTGTTGTGCTACAACTATACCTCTCAGATGATGTGTCTTGTTTGTGCAAACAAGTTGTAATGGACACCTTCTTTAAACACACAGGTATGTACTTCATGACTGTCAGTCTCCCTGTTGTTGTCCTCAATCTTAGAAGGGCAGTCTGACTGCCTTGGAATGTGTAATTTATGTGGTGCATCTCGTAACTGAGTAGTATTGTAATAGTTATCTGTAGAGAGGCAGGAGTTCTGATCTGCCACTGGCAACTGTGTGTGTGTGTGTGTCAACAAATGTCTTAATGTGTCGTCAGCAAATGGGGGAGTGTGGTTTTGTGTGTGTATTTGTGTCTGCATCCTGTCACGAGAGTGGGTTTTGCTGCATTCCAAAGAGATACCTCCTTTTTGCACTGGCCTTTATCCTTGTCAACTGCTAAACCTCTCTCTTCCCCCCTCCCAACTGCAAGTAATCGGTCCTGTGATGTCACCCAGCTCAGAAGTGGAATCAGAGTAAGTGTAATTGTATGTGTTCTGTGGCACATACCCCAACTGCATACTAATGTACTAGTTACCTTTACATAGGCAAGACATGTATGCACAATACTGGCAAGTGTGTGCGTCTTTGTGTGTGACTACCCTGTAGAAAGGCATACACATGCGTAATGTCTTTTAGCATACCACCATGGTAGCCATCTGTGGCGACAGGTGTCTACAAAGTAAAGTATTACATAGTTAGGAATGGTAAAGAATACACAGTCAGGCACGACTACAGTTGGGTATGTTATTTTCCTGTGCCACTGCCGAGCAGTGACACAGAAGTGGTTGCTGGGGTGTAAGTCCATACCCATCATTTCCCCACCTTAACTCCACAATCCCAGGGGTAGATTACATTAGCCATCATTCCCCACCCCAAACTCCACATACACAACAACCATCCATTCTCTGATGATCTGCTTAAGATTTAAATGTTATAACACAAGAGATGCCTCTGTTTTGTGTACACGTCAGTTCCTTTGGAACCCTTCTGTGTCACAAAGGGTGTTCAGATGTGTGTGTATATATATATACATATATATATATAAATAGATATATATACAGATATATATATAAATAGATATATATACAGATATATATATAAATAGATATATATACAGATATATATATATATTATATATATATATGGCTATAGCTGTGTCTGTGTATATGCATATATGTGTATATATATATATATATATATATATGTGTGTGTGTGTGTGTGTGTGTGTGTACACATCCCATAGGTGTATATATATATATATATATATATATATATATATGTGTGTTTATATATATATATATATATATATATATATATATATATATATATATATATATACATATATATATATATATATATATATATATATATATATATATATATATGTTATGACAGTTGTACAGATGTAGACTTGTCTTTGTTGTTTCACAGAGTATGTACACAAAGTGACTATCCCATTTGTTTTTAGTACAGTGGAATACCTGTAGTAAGATGTGCATTATAGACTCCATGCAACATGTATGCAACCCAGATGGCTTAGTGGTACGTTCAGTGACCTCAGTGTACATGGTCCAGGGTTCAAGACCTGCAAGCCTTGTTGGCACTGTGAGTTAGGTCTGCATACAACACTTTTGAGCAGGTGTAAATGTGTTTTTGTGACAGTAAGCAGTGGGTACGCACAGGTAACAGACATGTACAACTCACAGTACACTTGAAATGCCCTTCTTTGGCAATCCTGCTGATGTCACCCACCTATGAATACACCTCTGGGAGTGCTGTAACCCAATAATCTCCATAGCCCGTGCTGTAACTGCATATTGCTGCAATGTGATAAACTGATTAAATAGGGGTTCTATTCCAAGAGAGATCAACTGTGTGTGTCTGTTTGAGAAAGTGACAATCCCTTTTAGAGTATGCACACTCTTTACAATTCACATAACCACCTTTGGCAATCCTGCTGATGTCACCCACCTAGAAATACACCTCTGGGACTTCTGTAATGCAGTAATCTCCATAGCGCGTGCTGTAACTGCATAATGCTGTAGTATGACAAACTAGTTAGATAGGGGTACTTCTCCATGACAGACCAACTGTGTGTGTGTCTCTGTCTGCCTGAGAAAGGAGCAATGCTTTTTAGAGTATGCACACTCTTTACAATTCACATAACCACCTTTGGCAATCCTGCTGTTGTCACCCACCTAGTAATACACCTCTGGGACTGCTGTAACCCAAAATCAGAAAAAAGGCCAGCACCAAGGAAGGTTCAAAAGTAGTTTAATAAAACTGAAACTAGACCGGTTTCAGCAGCAAGGCTTTCATTAGTAGTATAGTCAGCAAAAAGCACTTAGTCATCATCTTATATAATGTTCTTTAAGGCATCTATATGACATCACTTCCTGGTAAGTCAAAAATGCAAACAAGGCAAAAGTAATTGAAAAATACAATCAAGGCAAAAGTAATTGAAAATACATAGTTCAATAAACAAAAAAGTTTGCCTGAGTTGCATGCATATCTCCAGATTATAATGAAAAAATCCAAAGAGACACAGTATACTGGTATATCAATGATAATAAACAAACTTAATAAGAAACATACAATAAAGGGTAAATGCCCAAAAATAAACCCGAAACAAAAGTCAGGTTATAAGAATTCTGGTGTTGAATACCAGCCACAGTATCCTAAAATGAGCTGAAATGCAAAACCTAAGCAATGCAACCTGATAAGAAATAAGTACATATACGTAATGCAAGTGATGGTTAATTACAAATTATAATTTATCATTTAATCCAGGAGGGAAAAGCCCCCCAAGTTTAATGATCCACCTTTTTCTTTGGTATTTAGGATATCATGCCAACCTGTTTTAAAAGATCGATTCCTATGATATGATCAATGATGGTGAATGTAAATTTGGCAGTTGGATGTTTGATAACATGTCTATATAGTGCATTAGTTAATCTTCTGTTTCTAATGTCACCAAGGTGTTCAGAGATCCTGACACGAAACTGTCTAGGCGTTTGGCCAATATAAAATGCATGACATGTACATGTGGCAAGATAAATAATCCAGTCTGAACTGCAGTTACCAAAAAACTGTATGTCGTATATTTGTCCAGTGTTCCTACTAGTGAAAAGTAGTTTTGAAAATATAGTTACAAAAACTGCAATGTCCACATGGATAAATGCCTGAAAGTTTGTCTCCAGTAAGTGTTCTTTGAGTTGGAGTGTGATCCATGACCCTGTTTTTTTTATAGTGTGAAAATAAATTCCCTAAAGTTTTGCCATTCCTATAGGAAAAATAACATAGTTCTCTGAGATAATCTTCCAACAATGGATGAGAATTCAATATATTCCAATGAGTATTAATAATATTTACTAAATTGGCACTATTCCTGCCATAAGTGGTAACAAATCTACATACATCTGATTCCTCATTATGAGTTTTAGTATTGTATTGGAGAAGAGAATCCCTGGATTTAGCATTACTAAATTGGACTGCTGACTCAATAGTACGAGTGGAATAACCTCTGGACAAAAACCTCTTAGTTAGATCCATTTGATGACTCTGAAGATCATCCACTGAGGAACAAATCCTTTTCATCCGCACAAACTGTGATTTCGGTATGTTCGAATAATATGTTTAGGAAGGAAACTATCAGTATGTAGAAGGGTATTATATTGTGAGAATTTTCTGTGTAGGGACGTTCTAAGAGTGTTATCCTCCTGTCGAATTAAATTGACATCCAAATAACTGATTGCACTCCTGTTATATTCCACAGTGAATTCGATACCCCAGATGTTCCCATTCAAATGTTGAATAAATTCCTGGAGGTATTCCTCACCTCCTTTCCATATAAGCCAACAGTCGTCCAGGTATCTTCTCCATATATCAATCTCAGGTAGATATATGTTATGCAAAGGTCATATAAAATCATATCTTCCATGTAGCCCATAAAAGATCAGCATAAATGGGTGCAAAGGATGCACCCATAGCCATTCCTGTAGTTGCCAATAGCAGTTTTGTTGGAAATAAAAACATTTTTAGTTAGAATGTGTTCAGCCATACACAACAATAAGGTGTTCATCCCTGGGGTATAAATTGGTTTTATTTAGCCAGTATTCCAAGGCATTAATACCGCCCAATGAGGGATGCTGATATAAGCGAGGATACATCAAGGGTACACATAAGCCATTCAGGGTCCAATTGAGACTCGGAGACTATCTGCAAAAATTCAGTCGTGTCCTTGATTCTTGCTCTAACACATGTTAACAGTGGTTTCAATTTTTCAGTTAGAAAAACAGACAAGGGTTCAGTGAGTGACCCAATGCCAGATGCAATCGGTCTGCCTAGTGGCTGATCAATGGACTTATGAATCTTAGGAAGTAGATAAAGTTGTTGTTTCAGGATCCTTAACCGTCAAATGAGTTTTGGTTTTATCAGAGATAATTCCAGATTCTACAGCCTTTTCAAAATTCATTAATTTCAAGGCAAAGCCTGGAGTAGGATCAATCTCCATCTTCATGTAATGATGATGGTTGGAAAGTTGTCTAAGACCTTCATTCACATAATACTCAGTATCCATCACCACCACCGCACCCCTTTGTCGGCAGAAATAATAACAATATCCGTATTATTTCAGAGTTGTGTCAGTGCTATTTGTTCCTTGCTAGTCCTCTTATGCTTTATAGTGTCAACAGAACCCAAATTGAAGTGTATATCCTTTATAACCGCCTGCTGGAAAACAGCAACATGTTTATCCATGGGAGGGTTAAATGTAGATTTGTGAAATCTGAAATCAGATGATCTTTGAGCATTGGCAGTTTGATCTTGTTGTTGAAAAAATAATTTCAAGTTAATTTTCCTACAAAAATCCATTGTATCAGAAACCAAAATACTTTCATCAGTGAAAAAAACAGGTATAAAACCAAGGCCTTTATTAAGAAGGGAATATTGATCATCAGTCAAAATATGACTTGAAATATTTAAAACATTAGTAAATGAATGATTTACTTCACTATCGACATGAAGAGCTCTTCTAAGTTTTTGACCTCTGTGTTTCCTTCCTGCCCTGTGTTTTCCCCTAAAGGGACCTCAGTCCTTGACCCCTTTTAGCATTTGGAGAATCACCAATATTAGGTGTCTCAGTGTCAGTAGTCGAAGAATCCTCACCAGAGGTAATAAAGCTAGGCCCAGTCTTTTTTAAAATAGACCTTGGTCTTTTTTTGCGTATAAATGAAGCATTCTTGGTACCATGAGCAAACCTCACACCCCTTTGTGAATCAAATTGTTTGCCCCTATCATAATCTTCCTTATCCCGGGCAAATTTATGCAATTTCTTTTTCTTAATGTTATTTTCCAAAATAGAGATTTCTTTAGATAATTTGCCAAGACAACCCTGAAAACTAGCCTCATGTTCAAACCGTTTCAGGTTGTTACATGTTTTCTACTTCAGTAATATTACTCTGTATTGTTCTCTCATAGAAAGAGGCCAAAATATTAACTCTAATCATGGCAGCCTCCTGTTGTGCTTGTTGCCAATCTTTCAACAGAGTTTCATCCGGTGTGCCCACTAGTGGTTGGATTTTACATCTCAATCCTCTAGGGATATATTCTGTATTTGGTAAGCTTTAAACAATTTACTGTGCCAAATGTTTGTTCTAAGCATCTTAATTTGTTTACCTAATTGAAAGAATAAGTTTTCGCAACCGTCAACTGGATCCATGATTACCAAATCCACCTTTTCTGTATGTTCAGTTCCTATGCCAAAATTTTTAAGTCATCCTTGTCGGAGCATAAACCAGATAACAATTTACTGAGATCCATGACAATAAGTTGCAATGAACCGGAGGAAGAAGATATAAAAATAAAAATAAAATGAACCCTGAAAAGATTCTTTTATTCTTAAGGGTTGAATTGGCAAATCACGAATAAGTCCAAAAAGAAAATCACAATCAGAGTCACAAAGAAGTTGAAGCCAGAATAAATGGCAAATGTAACCCTATATATGGGGAATAATTAACCCTAGCACCTAGGCAAAAATGCTATACAGACCAAAAGTCAAAGGCCTGTAATGTCTAAAATGCAATGTTCTGAGTAATGCACAACCCACAGTTGTTCAGAGGTGGCTAAATCCATATGGAGTATACCAATATGTAATGAATTTAAGCCAGACACACTTATGCACCTTATTTAAATCAGATAACAATATTAAGAAATCAATAATTGTTCAATACAGTCCTCAGATGAAATTGTTATCAAAGGTATAAATGTACAGATGATTATTGTCAGCACTGTATACCCAGCAATTATTCTAAAAGAAGTCCTGAGTGCAACACTGGGCAAACAAAACAAAAGCCCTCAAAATATGTGACCAATATTGACTCAAATGTGAAACAAAGCATGAACCAGTAGGAACATAGGAATGAACAGATATAAGCAATAATATTGTATCAACCTAGTGTATATAACAATGGCTAGTTCATCATAATCAAATGAAATAAAATAAAATTATGCACATATTGCAAACTGAGCACCCATACATGAAATGTCCTTGAAAAATAGCAATGTTGTATTATGCTACAACAGTACTCAGAAATCAGTATATAAAAAGCGACTAGGCAAAATAATATGAAATATACACGTGTTATAAACTAAGAACACATACATGAAAAGTCCTGAAAAATGGCACTGTTATATTGTGCTGCAACAGTTCTCTAAAGTCCAGTATTCAAGAAAAACGACTTGACAACACCTTCCAGACAGTTAAATGATTGTCACAGAAAAATTCTTCATTATGGTAAAACAATTACCAATGAAAATTAATCCAAAAATAGATGTCAAGAACAGTACCTGGAAAGATGAAGTTTGAAAAGTATTAGGACCCTTAAAAGTTGTTCCAAACAATGTCCCAAAAGGCCAAATCGATCCTCGAAGTCCTGATATGTCCAAAAACAGTATGGAAACCACAACGACCTTGAAAAACAAATCCCAATCCGAAGATGGTGGAAAAACACTTGCAACCACGTGTAACCAAGCGATAAACTCAACAGCGTTAATGCATCCAATATACTCACTTAACTTAGATAAACATGATAATCCAACAAAACCAAAAAGGATGACCAAAAGTCAATCCTTTAAAAAGCGATGTAGATGACTTGCATCCGAAAATAACTATGTCCAGGATGAAAAATCCTAAGCAATCCACAAAAAGATGACTACCTGAATGGTAGAACTCCCAACTGACTACAGCCTGCATATGCGTAAATCAATGTAGTGTATAGGAGCTAGCAAGTTAGGCTGGTGCGGCAAGAGCACTGTTAGATCAAAATCAGAAAAAAGGCCAGCACCAAGGAAGGTTCAAAAGTAGTTTAATAAAACTGAAACTATACCGGTTTCAGCAGCAAGGCTTTCATCAGTAGTATAGTCAGCAAAAAGCACTTAGTCATCATCTTATATAATGTTCTTTAAGGCATCTATATGACATCACTTCCTGGTAAGTCAAAAATGCAAACAAGGCAAAAGTAATTGAAAAATACAATCAAGGCAAAAGTAAACAAAAAAGTTTGCCTGAGTTGCATGCATATCTCCAGATTATAATGAAAAAATCCAAAGAGACACAGTATACTGGTTTGCGTTTGGGAGTTCTACCATTCAGGTAGTCATCTTTTTTGTGGATTGCTTAGGATTTTTCATCCTGGACATAGTTATTTTGGATGCAAGGCATCTACATCTTTTTTAAAGGATTGACTTTTGGTCATCCTTTTTGGTTTTGTTGGATTATCATGTTTATCTAAGTTAATAAGTGAGTATATTGGATGCATTAACGCTGTTGAGTTTATCGTTTGCGTTTACACGTGGTTGCAAGTGTTTTTCCACCATCTTTTGGATTGGGATTTGTTTTTCAAGGTCGTTGTGGTTTCCATACTGTTTTTGGACATATCAGGACTTCGAGGATCGATTTGGCCTTTTGGGACATTGTTTGGAACAACTTTTTAAGGGTCCTAATACTTTTCAAACTTCATCTTTCCAGGTACTGTTCTTGACATCTATTTTTGGATTAATTTTCATTGGTAATTGTTTTACCATAATGAAGAATTTTTCTGTGACAATCATTTAACTGTCTGGAAGGTGTTGTCAAGTCGTTTTTTCTTGAATACTGGACTTTAGAGAACTGTTGCAGCACAATATAACAGTGCCATTTTTTCAGGACTTTTCATGTATGTGTTCTTAGTTTATAACACGTGTATATTTCATATTATTTTGCCTAGTCGTTTTCTTTTTTATATACTGGATTTCTGAGTACTGTTGTAGCATAATACAACATTGCTATTTTTTCAAGGACATTTCATGTATGGGTGCTCAGTTTGCAATATGTGCATAATTTTATTTTATTTCATTTGATTATGATGAACTAGCCATTGTTATATACACTAGGTTGATACAATATTATTGCTTATATCTGTTCATTCATATGTTCCTACTGGTTCATGCTTTGTTTCACATTTGAGTCAATATTGGTCACATATTTTGAGGGCTTTTGTTTTGTTTGCCCAGTGTTGCACTCAGGACTTCTATTAGAATAATTGCTGGGTATACAGTGCTGACAATAATCATCTGTACATTTATACCTTTGATAACAATTTCATCTGAGGACTGTATTGAACAATTATTGATTTCTTAATATTGTTATCTGATTTAAATAAGGTGCATAAGTGTGTCTGGCTTAAATTCATTACATATTGGTATACTCCATATGGATTTAGCCACCTCTGAACAACTGTGGGTTGTGCATTACTCAGAACATTGCATTTTAGACATTACAGGCCTTTGACTTTTTGGTCTGTATAGCATTTTGCCTAGGTGCTAGGGTTAATTATTCCCTATATATAGGGTTACATTTGCCATTTATTCTGGCTTCAACTTCTTTGTGACTCTGATTGTGATTTTCTTTTTGGACTTATTCGTGATTTGCCAATTCAACCCTTAAGAATAAAAAGAATCTTTTCAGGGTTCATTTTTTTATTTTTTATATCTTCTTCCTCCGGTTCATTGCAACTTATTGTCATGGATCTCAGTAAATTGTTATCTGGTTTATGCTCCGACAAGGATGACTTAAAATTTTGGCATAGGAACTGAACATACAGAAAAGGTGGATTTGGTAATCATGGATTCAGTTGACGGTTGAAAACTTATTCTTTCAATTAGGTAAACAAATTAAGATGCTTAGAACAAACATTTGGCACAGTAAATTGTTTAAAGCACCAAATACAGAATATATCCCTAGATGATTGAGATGTAAAATCCAACCACTAGTGGGCACACGGATGAAACTCTGTTGAAAGATTGGCAACAAGCACAACAGGAGGCTGCCATGATTAGAGTTAATATTTTGGCCTCTTTCTATGAGAGAACAATACAGAGTAATATTACTGAAGTAGAAAAAACATGTAACAACCTGAAACGGTTTGAACATGAGGCTAGTTTTCAGGGTTGTCTTGGCAAATTATCTAAAGAAATCTCTATTTTGGAAAATAACCTTAAGAAAAAGAAATTGCATAAATTTGCCCGGGATAAGGAAGATTATGATAGGGGCAAACAATTTGATTCACAAAGGGGTGTGAGGTTTGCTCATGGTACCAAGAATGCTTCATTTATCAAAAAAGACCAAGGTCTATTTTAAAAAGACTGGGCTAGCTTTATTACCTCTGGTGAGGATTCTTCGACTACTGACACTGAGACACCTAATATTGGTGATTCTCCAAATGCTAAAAGGGTCAAGGACTGAGGTCCCTTTAGGGGGAAAAAACACAGGGCAGGAAGGAAACACAGAGGTCAAAAACTTAGAAGAGCTCTTCATGTCGATAGTGAAGTAAATCATTCATTTACTAATGTTTTAAATATTTCAAGTCATATTTTGACTGATGATCAATATTCCTTCTTAATAAAGGCCTTGGTTTTATACCTGTTTTTTCACTGATGAAAGTATTTTGGTTTCTGATACAATGGATTTTTGTAGGAAAATTAACTTGAAATTTTTTCAACAACAAGATCAAACTGCCAATGCTCAAAGATCATCTGATTTCAGATTTCACAAATCTGCATTTAACCCTCCCATGGATAAACATGTTGCTGTTTTCCAGCAGGCGGTTATAAAGGATATACACTTCAATTTGGGTTCTGTTGACACTATAAAGCATAACATGTCTAGGAAGGAACAAATAGCACTCACACAACTCAGAAATAATACGGATATTGTTATTATTTCTGCCGACAAAGTGCGGTGGTGGTGATGGATACTGAGTATTATGTGAATGAAGGTCTTAGACAACTTTCCAACCATCATCATTACATGAAGATGGAGATTGATCCTACTCCAGGTTTTGCCTTGAAATTAATGAATTTTTGGAAAAGGCTGTAGAATCTGGAATTATCTCTGATAAAACCAAAACTCATTTGACGGTTAAGGATCCTGCGAAACAACAACTTTATCTACTTCCTAAGATTCATAAGTCCATTGATCAGCCACCAGGCAGACCAATTGTATCTGGCATTGGGTCACTCACTGAACCCCTGTCTGTTTTTCTAACTGAAAAATTGAAACCACTGTTAACATGTGTTAGAGCAAGAATCAAGGACACGACTGAATTTTTGCAGATAGTCTCAGTCTCAATTGGACCCTGAATGGCTTATGTGTACCCTTGATGTATCCTCGCTTTATACCAGCATCCCTCATTGGGGTATTAATGCCTTGGAATACTGGCTAAATAAAACCAATTTATACCCCCCAGGGATGAACACCTTATTGTTGTGTATGGCTGAACACATTCTAACTAAAATGTTTTTTATTTCCAACAAAACTGCTACTGGCAACTACAGAATGCGGCTATGGGTGCATCCTTTGCACCCATTTATGCTGATCTTTTTATGGGCTACATGGAAGATATGATTTTATATGACCCTTTGCATAACATATATCTACCTGAGATTGATATATGGAGAAGATACCTGGACGACTGTTGGCTTATATGGAAAGGAGGTGAGGAATACCTCCAGGAATTTATTCAACATTTGAATGGGAACATCTGGGGTATCGAATTCACTGTGGAATATAACAGGAGTGCAATCAGTTATTTGGATGTCAATTTAATTCGACAGGAGGATAACACTCTTAGAACGTCCGTACACAGAAAATTCTCACAATATAATACCCTTCTACATGCTGATAGTTTCCATCGAAACATATTATTCGAACATACCGAAATCACAGTTTGTGCGGATGAAAAGGATTTGTTCCTCAGTGGATGATCTTCAGAGTCATCAAATGGATCTAACTAAGAGGTTTTTGTCCAGAGGTTATTCCACTCGTACTATTGAGTCAGCAGTCCAATTTAGTAATGCTAAATCCAGGGATTCTCTTCTCCAATACAATACTAAAACTCATAATGAGGAATCAGATGTATGTAGATTTGTTACCACTTATGGCAGGAATAGTGCCAATTTAGTAAATATTATTAATACTCATTGGAATATATTGAATTCTCATCCATTGTTGGAAGATTATCTCGAGGAGAACGATGTTATTTTTCCTATAGGAAAGGCAAAACTTTAGGAATTTATTTTCACACTATAAAAAACCAGGGTCATGGATCACACTCCAACTCAAAGAACACTTACTGGAGACAAACTTTCAGGCATTTATCCATGTGGACATTGTAGTTTTGTAACTATATTTTCAAAACTACTTCTTTCACTAGTAGGAACACTGGACAAATATACGACATACAGTTTTTGGTAACTGCAGTTCAGACTGGATTATTTATCTTGCCACATGTACATGTCATGCATTTTATATTGGCCAAACGTCTAGACAGTTTAGTGTCAGGATCTCTGAACACCTTGGTGACATTAGAAACAGAAGATTAACTAATGCACTATATAGACATGTTATCAAACATCCCACTGCCAAATTTACATTCACCATCATTGATCATATCATAGGAATCGATCTTTTAAAACAGGTTGGCATGATATCCTAAATACCAAAGAAAAAAGGTGGATCATTAAACTTGGGGGCTTTTCCTCCTGGATTAAATGATAAATTATAATTTGTAATTAACCATCACTTGCATTACGTATATGTACTTATTTCTTATCAGGTTGCATTGCTTAGGTTTTGCATTTCAGCTCATTTTAGGATACTGTGGCTGGTATTCAACACCAGAATTCTTATAACCTGACTTTTGTTTGGGTTTATTTTTGGGCATTTACCCTTTATTGTATGTTTCTTATTAAGTTTGTTTATTATCATTGATATACCAGTATACTGTGTCTCTTTGGATTTTTCATTATAATCTGGAGATATGCATGCAACTCAGGCAAACTTTTTGTTTATTGAACTATGTATTTTCAATTACTTTTGCCTTGATTGTATTTTCAATTACTTTTGCCTTGTTTGCATTTTTGACTTACCAGGAAGTGATGTCATATAGATGCCTTAAAGAACATTATATAAGATGATGACTAAGTGCTTTTTGCTGACTATACTACTGATGAAAGCCTTGCTGCTGAAACCGGTCTAGTTTCAGTTTTATTAAACTACTTTTGAACCTTCCTTGGTGCTGGCCTTTTTTCTGATTTTGGATCTAACAGTGCTCTTGCCGTGCACCAGCCTAACTTGCTAGCTCCTATACACTACACTGCTGTAACCCAGTAATCTCCATAGCATGTGCTATAACCGCATAATGCTGTAGTGTAATACATTAGTTAGGTAGGTCTTCTATTCCAAGACATGGCAGGTTTGTGTGTGTGTGTTTGACAGTCAAAGCTTGTGTGGAGGTGGCTGTGAGTGTTTAACCACTGGACATGTTGGGGAGTGGATTTTGTAGTTTTCCTATATGGTGTCCATATTATATGTCACAATGTCCACCTCACGAGGAGTACAGATGTCAGTCAGTCAATGGACTGTGTTGGCAAGCCATACCCCTACATCTGGCAAAAGGCCTGGTGAACAAAGTATGCATCCCTACTATTACCCGGAATACGCTGTGAACCCATATGTCATACACAAATACACTTGCCTTGAATATCCCACTATGTTGCTAGTACCCTGTACATTGATGACAGATAGTAGGCATGGTGTGATTGCAGTGGGCTGCAGAGGGCATGGCACCCTGTACAGCAGTACAATAGGCATATAATTGTGGACAATGTGCCTTCACTATGTTCCCCACTGGATGCCTGCAACATATGTGGTGTCATCAAATGTGATCCACAGAGGCCATACAATGCCTTACACATGTGCCCTCTATAGACCGATGCCACTTACATCAGGGAATACCTGTATCATGCTATCAATGCAGGTGCAGGGTCAACCTGCTGTCTATAAGCATGTCCTGCCACACCAGGCAAGTATTGGCATATCTGAGGATAACAGTCTGTGTACACAACATGTGCCAGCCAAACCAGGTACACTTGTACATGTCACTGTACATTATTGTGGGACGTACACATCCCAGGCAATGTCCATGTCAAAGACTATCAAACACAGACATGGCATGCATTGCAAAGCTATGGCCATACACAATGGTAACCAGGATGTCAGGACAGTTCATACAATACACATCTGTGTGGGACATTGCAGACACTACACCCCTGTACCACACTGCACACCATTGTCATGGTGGCATGATGCCAAGGATCAACCCTCACCCAGCCTTGTACAGCCATCTTGCACAGCCAACCACTACACACCCATGAAGCAATGCACACATTCATGTCAGTACTGGCACCTTATGTCTGTGTGTGGGGTATGATGCTCCCAACCACAGTCACACCCAGTATAACTCCCATTGGCATACTGACTGATGTCAGACACATTCACATGCCCTAGCCCATTGAACCTCTGGATATCCCCTATGGTGCATGTAGTACCTGTGCATTACTGCAGTTTGGCAAACTAAGTAGTTAGGAAGTGTATTTGTGGGCCTGGCAAACTGTGTTAATGTGAGTCCATTAGAGAGTGTGGTTGTGTTGACAATGACATCTGTTCATGTGGACAGCCATGTGTGCTACACCTAATGTATGTCTACTATATCTCTTTTGCAAATGTCGCTCACTAGCACACATATATGTTCTTACAGCACACCAACATGTCAGCTTTTTGGCACATGGAGTAACTGCATGCCCTTGTAATAGTAATGACTAGTCAAGTCAGGGGTTTGAACCTCTGTACTGGTAGGTGTATGACAGACGATGCTTAGGTTTTAGTCTCCAAGACCTCCTCTGATGTACTTTGCCTCTGTCTGTCCCTCCCACACACTCTCTGGTGGATGTGGAGTTGCACACCTGCTCAGCAGCAGCTTGTGTTTTGTAAGTGATGGTCATGGTCAGGTGATGGCCTCTGTACCTATTGCAGTCCTCCTCTAGCTGATTGCATGTGGAACAGCTGTAATGATGTTCCCATAGCCAATCGCATTTTAGCACTGTACAATATCTAGGAACATCATGTTGGTGTTTGCCCATGACAGTCGCTGTGAGTGGTACCCGGATCTGGTGTTTAGTAAACGGCATCACAGATGATATATGGATGCTCCTCAAACAAAATACACAGTGGAAAATAGCCTAATGACAGGAGGGTGATGTGCCAGACATGGCTACAGCATGTAAGTGTAGCTATGCTTCATTGAGACTACTGCCAGTTTAACAAGTTGTGTCTAGTAATGGCTATTCTGCATGTTTTAAAACTGACAAGACAGTGCTCTGCTTGTGAGGGACCCCCATCTGTAGGGCCATCTGTGGACTGGTCAGTGTGTGGAATCATTTGTTTCCTGTGTTACTCACTGAACACACATCTGTGAACTGCAGTAGCATATTGTGAGGATTGCAGTCAGTACATGGTGATAGTGATGAGTTACTGCCATTGCATCCCTGATTGGACATATGTCACATGAAACAGTGGTATGACAGCCACTGTCTGGGGTTCTCAGTGACATGCCAGTAATGGGCCACTGTTCATAGCTGCAGTCACAAGTCTTCTACACTTTGTACAGATGTCATGCAGTATATATGCATGTGTTGTGCTCTCTCTGCAAATGTATACCATCTGTTGTGTTGGGTTGATATTCATATCTATGCATGCTGTTATAAGTAATCCTGAATGCTGTTGACTATTACGAAGCCATATCTGTGTTTAAACTGCAACACCATAGGCTGTTTGGGTTTGGAGGTCCTGGCACTTCAGCTGGCCATAGCACCGGGCACCAGCACATCTGGGGCTCAGCCTTGGACCTCCACCTCTGTTGGCTCTGTACCACCTTCTGGTGGAACCACCACTGAGGATGGGACTTGTCCCCCTGGGAGCAGGTCCTGACAGGAACATGTCCGCTGTCATACAGTCCCAAACGTGGTGCGTAGGGGGCTCAATAAGGGGTTTTGAGGCCAGATACACCAACTCACATTTACAGGGTAAGCCTGCCCCTCCTAGACAGCCCCCAGCAATGCCACCTTTGCGGCAGTTTTGGTGCAGTGGTGGCTGCCCATGGCTGGGGACCTCCGTCCCACTGTTTCCATCTGGGGGCTCATGGGCTTGTGACTGCCGAACACCCCTCCCCGTCCAAGGTGTATCCCCCCACATGTGTCATATACCAACCCTGCATGCTGTCTTGTCTGTCATCCTACCCAACCTATCCTCCACAAGCATACCTACTCTCCTTCCCCCACATCCCACTCTCACCTTACGGAAACAAAAGGCCAATCGGTTCCTAGAAAAACATTTGCCCCATACATAGCTGTCCATTTCACACACATGCCCACTGGACACATGCAACCCTCTTAATATGCATCACAACATACTCCAGTTGTCCTGACCCCTGTCTCTCAGGCACACGATCCTGGTATGCACATGACTCCTAAAGGTTCCAGGTACACGTGATGCAGATGACCCCATTGTACACACAACACTACCTGTCCCTCTATGGTTACCCCATTTACCTTTTTTATGATGATGATGTCACACACAGCACATTGCAAGAATACCATTCTCACATAATGACTGGACAGGAACTGTTGTGTTAAAGTAAATAAAATGCACATAGTGATGTATTTGGCCAATGTACAAATGTTTGCGTGTATTAATGACACATGTCTCTCTGATGGAGTCTTGATATTACATAGGACAACACCACTACATAATACAGGCATTGCTGGTGTTTCCCTTTTCATTCCTTTGTAATGCTTTGTTGTCACATGGGATGATCTTGATATATGTATGTATCTATATCTGGACATAAACACACACACACACACATACATCTACATGATGGAAAACATTTCCTATACTGTTGAAGGACTGCGCTGGATGATATGTTTGTGATAAGATCCTTTGTCTGTATATCTGCCATGGCTTAGTAGTAAATCACAATAGCTGTGTGTGCAGGGTCCTGGTTTTGAGCCTTGCAGAGGCCGGTCATTTTGTTGCTGGGCAGAACAAGACTGTTGGATACGGAGTGATTAAGGCACATTAAAGCAGTTGTGAGCAGGTGTGCTTGGGTTTGCATGGAGCTAAGCAATGCTAACCTCCGGTTACAGTTTCTTACACTCAGTTAGCCTCTACATTGCTTCACCAGTGTAATACTCACATACTGGCGGACAGACAGGCTTACACCCACTTGCTCCTGCACTTGCAAATGCACTGCATTTGGTGTTTGCATTTGCCACTCACACCCCTGGGTTGGAGTGAGGACTATGATATTACCTTGTGATGCCTATTACATCGGCTTACATGCCTACAGTATTGGGAATGGCTGCCCAATAGGTGAAAGCATGCCATTCAACTGTACAGAATCCACGGCCTGTCCAGAGTTTGATTCATATTATTGGTGTGTTCCTCTTACAATCTGCACCTGTCTGGCTAATACATGGGAACTGACACTCTTCAATACAAACAAGTAATTGAGTTTTGGAACCCACATCCTTCAGCCGAGTCATGCTACTGCATACCTAATATTCTATCATCTTTCTAAGGTTGTCAGTGGAATATGTGCTTTCTGTCACTATCAGACCTCTCATACAATTGGGGAAAAATACTAGCTGAATCAGGGACATGTCATAATAACATCAGGGACACATTTACATTATTAGTGCTATTAACCTGACACATTGACAGACTCAGAGCATATGAATTCATACACATTTTCTGAGGTAAATGATGTTTATAACTCTTAATTGTGATTATTCATTACGTATAATTCACCACCTTTCCTCCAAAAGTCACTAGTTTTAGGAGGGATTAAGTGGGACAGAGTTAGAATTTGAGTCAAAATCAGGAACGTCCCTGGAAATCGGGGACAGTTCAGAGGTATAGTCCCTATTTGTTCCCCCAATGGTTTATATCCTGTCTGGTGAATTTGCTCTTAGGGGTTGGAGGTATGGGCGTCAGCTATGCCCATTTCAGAATATTACTTACATCCCCAGGGCGGTCCTAATACGATTGCGCCAGCCAACACCTGCATGCCTTGGCCCATAATTGCATACCCATAGTTCCCCCACCTGCCCCTCCTCTACAGTTCTCATCCTTACTGTGGGTGCAGGTGGGGTATAAACGCACCACTACACACTGACCACTCTCCACGTGTCGGGACACATGTCGTACGTTGTATCAACCCTTGGGTTATCAGGCTTGCATAACCTACTTGTCTGTGTACGCCTACAGCCTGGTTTGATGAATCATTATTGGGACTGGCTCTGATGATCATTAACTTTTGGGTGTCCCAAAAGGGACATCGATGTCTTTGTTTCAAGATTAGACCTGGCAGGTCTCACCCACTGGCAGTATCCTGCCGGTGGTCTGGAAAGCAGTGGTGTGTTTACTTTTACTGTGTGTCTGTATGTCTCACCAGCTTAGCGTGGGGGGGGGGTTGCTGCTATGTGTTACATGTTTGTTTATTGGACCCCTCACCCCCATATGCACGGCCTGTGAACATATGTAATTCGTAACTGCTGTATCATATCCTAGCTATATATGTATATATATATATATATATATATATATATATATATATATATATATATATATATATAAATAGTTCACAAAGTAATATTGAAATCTTAATCACCAAACTACAAATTAATACAAATAAATCCATTTATATAATTTGCTGTTACATCCCACCAGGTAACAATATTAATACCCTTGAAAACTTACTGAGCTGGCTCTCAACCTCCTTCTCTCAGGAAACTATACTACTAAGAGACTTTAATATTGATTGGAATTGTTGTATTTCCCAAATACCCACTTCACACATAAACCTCTATGGCTTTAATCAAACCATTACCGTCCCTACACGAATAAACAAAACCAGCTCCAAACAGAGCACCCTGGACTGGATTCTTGTTAATAGCAACCCTATGACTTATATCACTGGAACACTACCTGATAATATTAGTGACCATCAAATCACTTTCATCAACAATCAAAAAATGCCCTATCTCCAATAATACACAACTCAGATCTACCAGGAACAAAACTAATTTCAAGCAAGCCAACTTCCAATTAGAACTCAAAGCTTGCAATTGGTCTCCCCTAAAATACTTACCTCTTGATGAGGCTGTTTTATACTTTAACAACAAATTCCTCCAAATCCTCAACCACCATGCCCCCACGAGATTAATAAAAACCAAAGGAAAGCCTGCTCCTTGGCTAACCAAAGAAACCAAACAAAAAATACTACTTAGAAATAAGACTTGGGACAAATGGCGATCTACCAAAAACCCAGCAGACCACCAGACCTTTAAACAACTTAGAAACGAAACAAAGAAACTAATATTCCTAGATAAAAAAAAATTACTTCTGGAAATTCCAACACACACAACGTCAAAAACCTCAGAAAATCTGGGCTGGTATCAACAAACTACTACACCCAGGCAATTCCAAAACACCTGCTCCTTCTAACCTCACTCAGACTGCACCCAATCTAATTGCTGATACTTTCAACTCATTTTTCTCAGACACTGTTACTTCCCTAGCATCAACCTTATCTCCTCAGTCTACTCAAGCACCTCACTCCCTAAACAATAATCCCCCCTCTTTCAAACTGCAACTAGTCTCGACAGATCTCATCTATACCTTACTTACGAAACTTAAACCTTGTACCACCTCAGCTGACCTCATCCCAGCTGAGTACCTACAAATTGCAGCCAAAGCACTTGCCTTTCCTGTCTCCATTTTAATTAATCAAACCATAATTGAAGGCATTATCCCAACCCTCTGGAAGGTCTCTCATATCATTCCACTACATAAGGGTGGTAACTCAAACGAGCTCTCGAACTTCCGTCCCATACCTTTACTTTCTCCATTAGCTAAAATCATGGAAAGATGTGTACATAGGCAATTACTTGACCGTCTCCTCCAAAACAATCTCCTAGCAGATTGCCAACACGGTTTTAGACCTTATCACAGCACTACTACTACTGCTCTCTTGTCATTCACTGACCATATTAATAAAAATCGGAATAACAACTTGCTGTCCTCAGCTCTAGTCTTAGACCTCTCTAAGGCCTTTGATATGGTCAACCATACTCTCTTACTAAACATCCTTAAATCTTTTGATTTGGACTCTCAGGCTATCCAGTGGTTTAATTCCTACTTAGAAAATAGACAACAAGCAGTGCTATGGGAAAATCACTTATCATTGCTTCTTCCTATCAAAATAGGATTACCACATGGCTCAATACTGGGTCCTCTCCTCTTTTCTATTTTTATTAACAACCTAAATAAGTCCCTTCCACAATCCATCTGTATTCAATATGCCAACGACTCAAAACTGATATGTTCAGCATCCTCCCCAGTTGAGCTTCAGACTACTACACAAGAAGTCTTCACAGCAGCCGAAAACTGATTCCACCAATATTGCCTCTTACTGAATCCCAAAAAGACTAAATTATTACTTTTCACACCTTCACAAAAGTCATCTTCTTTTACCTTCAATATAACTTCTAACAATGGCACTATAATATCCCCTGACCCTACTACAAAACTTCTAGGTGTCACAATAGACCACAATCTCAACTTTGATTCCCACATTAACTTAACCATCAAGTCAGTGAATAGAAAACTTGCTTCTTTCTATAGGCTTAAACCCTTCCTTACCACCTCAGCCAAAAGTACTATAGCACAAACACACCTGCTCTCTACCCTTCATTATGCCTCACCGATTTTTACAAACTTATCTAAATCTAATTTCAATAAACTAGCAACATCATATAACAATATAGCCAGATTTGCGACAGGAGCCCCTTTTCATACCCATCATTGCTCTAATCTTAAACAACTAGGCTGGCTGGAACTACAAAATCAAATACGACTACAGCAACTAACCATCACCCACAAAATCTTCTATCAGCCTTCTAATACCACTATACTTAGTTCCCTTATTACTCCTTATAAAAACATCTCTTCCTTGCGCTCTGCCACCAAGCTTCTAGCAGCCTCCTATAAATCCAACAACAAAGCTGGGGACTGTTTGTTCTCCAACTGTACTGGACCTATCTGGAACAAGCTTCCAAGTGAACTTACTGCACTTACTTCTTTACCCACTTTCAAGAAGCATCTAAAAACTTTGAGTAATTCCCAATGGCTCTGTCCTTGTACTAACACTGACTAAACTTTTTTTCTCCTCTACCTTTTCCTAGACTTTCTAATTTTTACTAGGTTACTAAAGTACTTTTGTTTTTCTATTCTCTATTTATCAATTCCACTGAGATAGACAAAAAAAAGCACCTATTGGATTTTCTTGATTATGCTTATGAAATAATTATATACTACTTATAAAATAGTTATATACTACTTTCCAATTGTAAAATATTTCCTTTTGTATAACGTGTTCTTTATTACTGTCTTTTTGTGGAGCTTTTCTCCCCGGGCATCTACTGAAAATGGACATGTATCCAGCTAGACTAGCCCGGTCAACAAATGTAAAATAAATAATAAATAAATATATATATATATATATATATATATATATATATATATATATATATATATATATATATCCAAAAAAATATGGGTCTATGGGTGTCTGCATATGCATATATCTATATGTGGGTATGTATATGTATTCTGTCTCTGTATGTATACATTTGTACTATGGAGAGGGAGAGGCTAATCTCAATGTCGCTATGGGTAGATATACACACACATACCTCTACATATATACATCTACATCTGGTTATTCCGTTCCTTGCCATATAGAATACACTTTGCTGCAGTGGGACTCATAGTGGGTGTGGCTGCTCATTGGGCGACGCCTCTGTCCAATTAACACATTTGCTTACATCCCTGGAGCTGTCCATATAGGCCCACATCAGCCAACACCTGCACACCTAGACCCATAAGTAGATACCCATAGTTACCCCACCTGCACCTCCTCTACAGCACCCATCCTTACTCTGGGTCCTGGTCAGTTTTGAACACACCACTACACTCTGCCCACTCTCCACTTCACGGGACCCATGCCATACAATTTTCTCGACCCATAGGTCATCAGGCTTTCCCACACTTGTATTCCGGATATGTATACACCCCAGCCAGAATGGTTGGTGTATCACATTCTTTTGGTCTTGGCAATTTTTGGGGTGTTCCACAAGGGACGCACCTGTCTGTGTTCCAAGATTAGATTTCACGGGTGCACTGTGTACCCCCCTGGTTGTATACTGCCTGTGGTCTGGGGAGCAGTGGACTATTTACATTGTTTGCGGGTTTGTGTGTATGTTTCCCGTTTCCGGCTGGGGGGGTGGAAGGTCATGCTACGTGTTTCATGTTTCTTGCTTGGGCCCCTCACTTCCATTGGCATAGCCTGTGAACAAATGTCATTCTTGTGTGCTGTTTCCTATCATAGCTGTATATCTGTGTATATCTACGCACACACACACACACGCACACACACACACACACACACACACACACACACACACACACACACACACACACACTCACATATAGATATATATATATATATATATATATATATATATATATATATATATATATATATATATATATATATATAGATATATATATATATATATATATATATATGTATATATATATATATATATATATTGGTATATGGATATTTCTTGAATTATATATATATATATATATATATATATATATATATATATATATATATACATATATATATATATATATATATATATATATATGTGTGTGTGTGTGTGTGTGTGTGTCTTTAAAGCAATGCATACCCCGCCCAAATGCACTTGCACATGCTTACTGTTGTGTAATTATGCTTAAACCTGCTTACTAGTGCCTTATTCATTATGACACTGACACCTCGCTCCATTTAACTTTTAATTGTTATTTTGCAGGTTATACAGCAGACAGATGTCGCAGTATGTTCATGTACAGATTGCCGATGGTAAATAGTATGTGATGCAGTGGGATTCGGAATGGGAATGTCTGTTCGTTAGGTGGTTGTTCTAATAGTACTCGTCTGTCACAAAGTCAATACACTATTGCTGGGCTGCTTCATTTGCATATATACCCATATACCCATGGCTCCTGGTTCACCAAGCACCCACCCCAACACCTCCCTAACACTGCAGTCATCCATTCTACAGTTGGATTCGTGGTATATCCAAACCACTACACATTGGCCACTCCCTACTCCTATAGACCTATCCCTTCGGTTGACTCACTCCACGTATCCTCTGAACTCCCAAACTTTTAGTCCATAAACATTGGTGACAGGAGCAACCAAAAGGACACTATTCACAGTTTTTGCGTTGGCACACATGGGACATGCATATGTTTATGTCAAGATTAGACTCTATACTTCATTACATCCTTACTCCCATTAACATGACACTACAATAAATTAATGAGTAAGACTATCTGGTAATGCACACGTTACACATGAGAGCCTAATTATGTATGTGGTCAGCGTATTTCTTTTACAAATAGACTGGTTCAGTAATTGGCATTGCCATAGCAGGCAGATCACAGAAATTATTCCATGTGTGGGAAAGTCCTCACATTTGATTTTTTTCAGCACAGCACTGACTTCGGACATTGTACACACTTTTGTGTTTTAGCAGTTTTGTCCCTTAACTCTTATGCACAACCTATTATTCTATCTACTGTTGAGGATTGTAAAGGCACATTTATGTTATTTATGTCTGCAAATGGAATGGATGTGTTACAGAGAATGTACTTCTGCATGTGTGTATGCATATATACTTATAACAAACTCGTTTACCTCCATGAGGCGGTCCAATTAGAACCAGCCCATCCAACTCTGGCATGCCTGGCTCCATAATTTCATACCTATAGTTCCTCCACCCCACCCGAGTTCAACATGCACCATACCATTCATTGTCCAGTTGTTATCGCAGCCATGACACACCTCCACACATTGCCCTCTCCTGAGCGATAGGGGCCCTACACGTATGTTGTCCCAACAAATGTATTCTCAGGCTCTCCCACCATTTAGTCCTTGAACATACCTGCCCTTGCTTGTGTAATGGTAGGATGGCCAAATAGCCTATTAATTTTTGGGTAGTCCCACCAGGGATTACCCTCTATGTGTAAAGTAGACTTAGCAGATCAGCAATGTTACTCCCACTGGTAATATCCTGCCTGTGGTGTAAGTAGCAGTGCTTTGCTCACTCCTGCCCAGCTTGATATGACATACACTGACAGCGCTATATAACACTGGGGTTGCTGTTAATTCCCTTCTCATTCCTTTTGTATGCTTTATTGTTACATCATTCTTTCTTCATATACATATATATATATATATATATATATATATATATATATATATATATATATATATATATATATATATATATATATATATATATATATATATATATATATATATATATATATATATATATATATATATATATATATATATATGTGTGTGTGTGTGTGTGTGTGTATATATATATATATATATATATATATGTGTGTGTGTGTGTGTGTGTGTGTGTGTGTGTGTGTGTGTGTGTGTGTGTGTTTGTGTGTGTGTATATATATTATATATCTGTACATACTTATATACATTTCCTATGCTGGGCACTGCTTAGACCTGCGCAAGCGCACTCAGACTTGCTTACTGGTACTTATACGTGCTTACTGCTGCTTATTTGTGCTTACACCTGTTACTAGTGTCTTATTCATTATGAAAGTGCCACTTTATTTGAATGGTATTTAAGTTAAATATCTCATGCGATACTCTTATGTCAGTTTTACAGCAAAACGACATTCATTCCACATGGAAAATGATATGTGCTATTGTTGGCCTCGGACCGTGAATGCATGTTCATTAGGCGGATGCTCTAAACACTACACTATTGACATTTATGTTGATTTCACATGTTTTTCACTCTCTTTCTCTTTCTCCTCTTTTGGCATTTCCCAGTTAGGGGTCGCCAAAGTGGAACTCCAGTCTGCTAATGATTGGCAGTAGATTTTTACGTGCTGAGTTGCCAGCTTTGATGCACAACCTTCAACGAAGGTACGCCCATTCATGCATGTCTCCACACAGAAGACGCTATAACTGAGAATCGAACAGGACAACATCTTATTGTGAGGCGACAACGCTACCGCAGCACCACCACAACAGTCCTATTTGAATGAATTTGATGTGTAAGCTATGCTTGGTGGAGGGCAGCGACGCGCAAACATGCTGTGCTTTGCTTACACCTTCAATATTGCAGTAATTCAAATGTATAATAGGCACACAGGGAATCTAATTGTGAAAGTTCTAGAGACAGGGCTTAACATTCCACTACGTGCTTGTGTGTTTACTACTTCGATCTTATTTCACTGTTCGTGGACACTCTTGTATGCTTAGAATACATTTCGGTATCCACAGACACTGAATTACTGACTTACTATTAGAGGCGGGCTCTACTAGTAGGAATAGTAGATTTTGCAACTGTCAGGGCATGTTTACGCCTCCGTAGAGCACTTGTACATGCCCCTTGCACTCGCATATGTTTCCTGTGCATGTTGAGGGTGTGGCAGCGTGCCCTCATACATATTCATATGGTGCTGCTGCACCAGCTGTAGTGAGGATGCTAGGCGCAAGGCTAAAACCACCCTTGCACCGAGCTTCTTGAATCCCGGGGCTTCTCTCAGGCCTTTCTCTTTTCCTCTTACCTGGCAGCCTCATCCTTTCCCAAATATATTCAGCATACCTCCTCATCACATGACCAAACCAACATAATCCTGCCACTCTCTGGCTTTGTCCCCAAACTGACCAACCTGGGCTGACCCCCTAACATACATATTCCTAATCCTGTCCACCCTCATCACACCCAGTGCAAATCTTAAGATCCTTAACTCTGCTACGTCCAGCTCTGACCCATGTCATTTTTTCCATTGCCAATGTCTCAAAACCATATGACATAGCTGGTCTCACTACCATCTTGTAGACCTTCCCTATCACTCTTAATAGTACTCACCTATCACATATCACTCCTGACAACCTTCTCCACCACCCGCATCCTGCCTGTACTCTCTTCTTCACCTCTCCCCCACACTCTCCATTACTCTGAATTGTTGTTCCCAAGTATTTAAACCAATTCACCTTTGCAAACTGTACTTCCTGCATCCCCACCATTCCTCTGTCCTCCCTCCCATTCACACACATATATTCTGTCTTAGTCCTGCTGACCATCATTTCTCCCCTCTCTCGATCATACCGCCACCTCTCCAGGGTCTCCTTAACTTGTTACCACTCTCACTACAGACCATAATGTCATCTGCAAATAGCACAGTTTACAGGGACTCCTGTCTGATCATGTCTTTCAACCTGTCCATCACCTTTGCAAATGAGAAAGGGCTCATAGCTGATCCCTGATGTACTCCCACCTCCACCTTAAATGCACCTGTCACTCCCAACAAAGAAGTCACTGCTGTCACACTAGCCTTGCACATATTCTGTACCATTCTTACAGATTCCTCCACCAAGCCTAACCTCCTGATACAATACCACTACTCCTCTCTAGGCATTCTGTCATATGCTGTCTCTAAGTCCACAAAGACACAAAGCAGCTACTTCTGACCTTTTCTGTATGTCTCCATCAACAGTCTCAGTGCAAATATCGCATCAGTACTGCTCTTTCTATGCATGAAACCATACTGCTGATCAGTAATCCTCGCCTCCCTTCTTAACCTAGCTTCCACCACCATTTACCATTATCTCATGCTGTGACTGATCAATGTTATCTCTCTGTAGTTATTACAGCTCTGCACACCACCCTTATCCTCAAAATCAGTACCCAAACACATTTTATCCACTCTTCAAGTATCCTCTCACTTTCCAAGATTGCAGTAAGCAATCCGGTTAAAAACACCACTGCCATTTCTCCTAAACACCTCCATGCTTCCACAGGTCTATCATCTGGACCAATAGCCTTTCCATTCTTAAACCTCTTCATAGCTATCATTCCTTCCTTCTTGATAATCTGTTGCACTTCCTGATTCACCATACCCACACCATCCAACCTTCTCTCTTTCTCTCATTCTCTTCATTCAACAGTCCATCAAAGTATTGTTTCCATCTGCTCTACACACTCTCCTCGCTTGTGAGTACATTTCCACCATTATCCTTTATCAGCCTTATTTGCTGCACATCCTTCCTAGCTACATGCTTCTGTCTAGTCAATTGGTACAGATCCTATTCTCCATCCTTGGTGTCCAATCTTTCATACAACTCTTCAGATGCCCCATCCTCAGCCTTTGCAACCACTTTCTTTGCCATGCACCCCATCTCCTTGTACTCCTGTCTACTTTCTTCATCTATCTGACAATCCCACTTCTCCTTCGCCAACCTCTTTCTCTGTATACTCCCCTGTACTTCCTCATTTGGCCACCAGGTCTCCTTGTCCTCCTTCTTCTGTGCAGATGCCACATCAAGCCTCGTTCTACTCATCTCCCTTACTAGCTCAGATGTAGTTACCCAGGTATTTGCTAACTCTTCACCTCCACCCACTGCCTGTCTTAACTCTCCCCTGAACTCAACCTTACAATCACCCTTTCTCAGTATCCACCAACTGATCCGTGGTGCTGCCCTCACACTCCTCCCCCTCTTCTTGATCACCAATGTCATCCCACAGACCAACATTCCATGCTGCCTAACTACACTTTCCGCTGTCACCACTTTATAATTTCCAGTCCCCTAGAAACAGGCCCACCTGCATAGGAGATAATCCACCTGTGTGCATCTTCCTCCACTCTTGTATGCCACCCTATGCCCCTTGGTCTTGCAAAACAATGTATTCACCACAGCAATGTCCAAACTCTTTTGAATACTCCACCATCATCTCACATTCTGAATTCTTTTGCTTAACACCATACCTACCCATCACTTCTGCATTCCCTCTGCTCCTTTCACCAACATGCCCATTAAAATCTGCTCCAATTACCACTCTCTCACCCTTGGGTACTCTCATCACCACTTCATACAACCACTCCAAAGTACATCTGTCTCATCCATCATACACACAATTAGCGGAGCAAATGCACCGACAACTGTCATCATTTCACCATCAATTCCCAGCCTCCTAAACATCACTTTACCCAACACTCTTATCACCTCCACAAACACTTTTGGCATAATGTTCCTTCAGGTTAACCCCTACACCAGTTCCCCTCCCATACACACCATGATAGAACTAGTTGTACCTGACTCTGATACACACAGCCGCACACCTTCCATCTGGTCTGGCACACATAATATATCCACCTTTCCTCTGTCCATCATATCAGCTAGCTCTGTCCCTATACCAGTCATACTCAAAATATTAACAGTTACTACCCTCACTACCACATTCATAGCCTTTCTTCTCTCTGCCTGCCATATGAGCATCAGACATCCTCCAGGCTATGTCTGTGAATGCAAAAGCTACTGTACTATCAAATGATGTACATGTGTTACAGCAATATGAAGAAAGTGTCACTAGTTTTGGCCTATAGCCCACCATGTATGTGCAGTGTCCTCCAGATCTCCTACCCCAAAAGGTTGACATGAATGACTGAGCAGCAAGAGTGTAATTACAATGTGCCATACTGACACAGAACAGAAATGTATAGCAGATATTACCTGTGCATATGTATGTATGGGTAGGTGTACCTGGCTGCCTCATAACAACTGACATGAGATGCAAAATGTCAGGTAAATAAGCTGTACATGTTGTCTGTGCATCCAACAGAGTTACACTTCTACAGCTAATGGTTGTTACATTGCCCTGACACAGACATGGATACTAGAATAAGCATGAGTATCACATTGAAATTGTAGAGGTGTCCAACTGTGTTATGACTTTGTGTCCATGCCTACTACAAACAGATATATGACCACCCACATAGCTGTATGCCCTCAGCAATACCTTACTTCTAAAACCTGTCTCCACCAAAGTAGAGTAATCCCCTTTGCTGGGCAGCAGCAATGCATGAAGCACATAATGGAATGCTATACTGGCTGTACAGGGAAAAGTAGGATCATGCACCAACTGGGCAGCATGTCAACCTTTGTCTGAATGAGCATATTAGGTCACAGGTTGATTACTGTAAGGATAACTATGAGTACAAATTGAACACATCCAGTAAGGGCAATCACAAGGCCATCTTCACATATGTCTGCATTCTCAGAGGCAACAATCCAACCCACCCTGTAATGGTGGTCAATCACATCACATACACACACACACCATAGCTACAGATAGGTTTAGGGCAAACATCACCCCCCTGGTACACCATCAATATAAGGTGGCTATGCACAGCACACGCACCCCTGCCCTCATCATCATGGATCAGGTGCAAACTGTCTAATCCAAGTTAACAAAAGCAAGTCACCTTTGGGCCTGATAGCATTCCTGTCTACATTCTACATGAACCCAGGCATATGCTTCCAGCTCCATTACACACTGTATGCAAGCAGAGCCTGATCACCACTGACATCCCATCTGCAAGGAACACGGCCACTGTCATCCCTCTACACAAATGTCAGTGATGAATGGTGGTTTATGCAATGTACTGGCCCTCATTGGGGAGGACATGACACATCAGGACAAGGAGTACAATGCATGTCCACACAGTGCTGCTAGGTACAGGGGTATGGTGTGTTTGTAAATGGTGGCTAACAATAGGCAATATTCATGTGCTGGCTCTATAAAGAACTCTGGGCCATGTTTGGGGTCCTATGATGTGTTTCCCTGTTTATGTTTTCCAGGTGCTATGCAGAGGTAACCCATATACACTGCTGCGGGGACACCAGCCATCACAGAAGCTGTGATAACACACTATGCTGTTCTTTTTGGCCATGAGCAGCAAAATCCAAGGGAGCGGACTGCCCTGGGGGATGATCTTGTCAACAGAGTGAACATCTTGTGCCACCATGGATGAAAATATGATCAGGTCAGGCATAGAGCAACTGACCTAATATGTCATGCCCGGCAAAGGGCTGCTGTAGCGAGGGACAGTACTGCTACTGGTGGGGTCCAGCCACGCAGGCCCCACTTATGGCAACAGAAGAGCTCCTTGCCAACCTTGGGGTAGCCCCCACACAACCTCAAACATGTGAAACACTAGTTGTGGAGGTGGGTGGCACCCAGGTAACAGGTGAGGAGTGTGCAGGTAAGGGAAAAGTGCACATCAATGTAATGAGGTAGCAGTGAAACTGTCTTCTATAGAGCCTATAGATGCATATGTCAGTGCAAAAGGGATTACTGTGTGGGGCTTAGTAATGCACAGAAGTGCACATCTATGGTGATGGACAGCAAATTGTGCAATATCATAGTGTGTGCTGTACCTGTGCAGAAACGCAGTATTCATCTTGTACAAATGCCATATGTGAATCTGCTGACAATACCTCTCCCCCACAGCTACATAGGTCCCTCTGGTCAGCACGTGGGACAGCAGACTGAAGCCAGTAAGTATGGGATTTTCCTGTTGTGGCTCACTAGTACCCCAGGCATGTTAAAGTCATTCATATGACCATGCACACAACTGTTACACTCAGCCATTGGGCAATATCTTCATGTTCACTTGTATTGGTGTTTACTGCATTGCATCATGCTGATCATCACAGGGACTTATTTGCAGGAGATGTCAGATATCTGTAGCATACCTCATGAACTGTCATTGCAGGACATCTGGACAAAGACTGACAAAAATGGGGAGACAAAGGCCAAAAACTAAGGTCCTATTATATAAATTGGTGTTATACTGTGCATATAAATGGTGTACACACCTGTTAGAATGCCAAGTATTTGTGATATACAAAGATGAGAGAACAATAGACAATTTCAAAATCCTGCCAACCTGTCATATGACCTATAACCTGTACAATTCAGTTGTAAAGCAAACAAATCTGTTATGGGAACAATTATGACATATAATCGTACAACAAGCTAGATGCATATGTGTGCACAGGCTAAAGCTAATATTGTGTTGACACAGCTTTTGATATAACTACAGCAGTACATCTTACTGGTACACACCTGCCATTAATTACACAGACTCTTTGATTAACAGCAAATAATGGTCAGCAGTCCTACCAGGATTATCCTAACATATACCCAGTTGCCTGCCACAGCAACAGGCATGGTTCACATAGAGCTGATGAAGCTGCTAAGGGACCACATTTTTGAGATGTATCATCCTGGAGAAGGGTACCTAAACATTTCCACAGCATTGTATATACCATGGAACATAGTGCAGACAGTCCTCAAAAGGTGGTGAAAATATGGGGCTACAGTGACATTGTGAAGGAGTGGACATCCCTCCAAATTCTATGAGAATACAAGACCAAAACTGGCCAGAGAGTCTGCCAGGAGCCCTACAGCAACAGTGAAGGAGTAGCAGGAATCTCTGGCAAGTACTGGGTGTGTACTACATGTGACAACAATCTTCCATGGTCTCCATATGTCTTGCCTATGGGATAGGATTGGAAGATGACAGCAGTTCCTCACACCAAACAATATTTAGGCCTGGAGAAAGTTTGAAAACAATGCATCAGGTCTCCAAAACGCAAGTGGGAAAATGTGTTATGGTCATGTGGGACCAAGGATGAACTTTTTGGCCACAATTCTGACAGGTTCATATGGGGCAATAACACCACTGGACATCACCACAACAACACCACCCCCATGGTGAAGCATGGTAATGGCAGTGTCCTGCTTTGGCGTGGCTGTTCACAAGCTAGAACTGGGGCTGTAGGCAAGTTGGAGGGGATTATGAACATTTCCAAACACTGGTCCCTTGTGGCTCCAGTCCTTCTGGTGTCTGCCATATAGCTGTAGATGGAGAGGAATTACATATTTCTACACAACAATGGCCAGACCATACATCCAAATGAGCAAAAGGATGGCTTCAAAAGAACACATGCAATGTTCTGCACTGGCCCAGACAGAGCCCACACCTAAATCCAATAGAAAATATGCAGGGTTACCTAAACAGGGGAGTGCACAGGAGATGCCCTTGCAATCTGACATAGTTGGAGGTGTTTTGCAAGGGAGAGTATACAAACACTGGCAAGTCAAGATGTGCTATGCTGATAGACACTTTCCCCAGAGGACTGAATGTTGTGATTAAATCAAAACAGTATTACTTTAAAGTTGTGCACACTCATGCAATCAGCCTATTGCACCTATTCCATTTACCATATGTTACCCGTAACTGATGTGTATGTTCTTCAGTTGGATTACACATGTTGTATGTCATATGAAATAAGGGAAATGTTCTGACCTGATTTCTGAGGTGTCATGTGATATATCACAAAATCCTGGCATGTTAACAGGGGTGTGTACACTTACTATATCCACTGTAAGCTTGGGAAATTGTTTGAGTAGCCGCCTTTGCTTTAACATACATGTACTGCAGGTTATGCAGTCTGCACCTCAAATTATGACATTAATTAGTTGCACGATTCTACAAGTCATCCCAGTAATGTATCAAACACAGGAGGTATTGGAAACAGACCAAAAATATGAGCCAGACATCTAGACATTCATCAAAACTCTGTACAGTTGGGAGGTATGTTCTGTAGGAGTTGTCACAGTGCAATACAGGCGAACAGCAATAATGTTTACATGGGTGCAGTGTGTGCTAGGTGAAGGCCCATCATCTGCTAACACCACTCACATATCCCAGAGCTGTATATTAATAGTAACAGTAAGTGGAAAGGGCTGCAGTGCATGATACTGAGGGTCTGTCCAGAGTGTGCATGTTATTGTCTGAGTGTGTGTCATGAATGTCCCCAGTTGGTTAATGTGAGGTCTGTGTAATGCCTTTGAGGCACCTCATGTGTGTGTGTGTGTTTGTGTGTGTACCAGCAAACCTTATAGTGCAGGTAGTAATTTACATATGTTTTTTTCCTCACCGGTGGACATGGTAGCCAAAGTCCCTCCTGCTCTGATTCTGATGTCAGTGTCGCTGCAGACAGTGACCATGATGATGCTACTATTGGGGCATAGTTGGGGTTGTCAGGGGTTGAATCTATGCCATTGGTTGGCATCCACTGTTGTCAAACCCATCCCTGCATACAGTCACAATGCCCACACATTCCCCATTACCAGTGGCCACAGATAATGGACAGTTGGTGTGTGGTGGCATGAAACAGGCTAGTCTGGTGACTATGGCAAGTGAGGGTGCAGGCACTAGCCATAGCCAGAGTGCTGGCGAGGTCCCACACAGTTAGAATGGCAGGGGTGCTCAGAGGCAGATTGCAGCCCATCATGCCCCTGTTGCAAGTGCCACAGCAGCAGTCACCAGACACATTTCAGGCCATCATGGAGGCACAGGCAAGTAATGAACGTAACACCAGACATATATGCAGAGTCATGGATGAGCACATCCCTGGTGTCCGTGGTGATATTTGTGAACTCACTGTGGCCACCCATGAGTGTACTGAGGTCATGGATAGACAGTGGGGAGAGACCTTGGCACTCCTCGACCGTGGAGTATCTGTGCTTGATCATTTGGTGGGGGATGGCCAGCTGCCACATGGATGTAGAGCAGCACCATGATCAGCTGAAGATTTACATGGCCATGCACCATTACGTTCCCATACTGGCAGTACCACCAGCACTATTGAAGTGGGTGTGCTGTCCATGCCATGATACAGCAGGCCATGGGCACATGGTCCTGGCTGGTCCCAACAGGGACGCAGATCCAAAAGACAGTAGTCACCATCAGGGATTAGTACTTCATCCGGACTTGGCCCTGGTGGTGCTGATGAGACCCCTGGCAGGACCAGTTCCTGTGTCCATGGCCGGAGATGATGAACTGTACACCCTGCCATGTATGAACCACAGCTGTCCAAATTACCCTGTGTAAGGCAGCCACATGATGTGACTGTGTACATACCAACACACACACACACATCACCATTAGACAAGTCACATCCACACACACACACACACACACACACACACACACACACACACACACACACACACACACACACACACACACACACACACACACACACACATGCACCATCCCTGCAGAGCCCATTTAATGAACACCCCACAGACACACACACATGATGTCAACCATATGGCATAGCTTAGGCCTCTGGCAAACCCACACAACACCCTGTGCATATGAAGATACCTGTGCCAAATCCTTACCATCCATACCATCGATGCAGGAACATGCTAATATGGGTCTGATGCACAGGGTGAATTTAATACAGTGTAGCTATTTAATGCTGTGTAAGGTGTTGTCATCTGGAATTTGTAATGGGTACACATTAGAGTGTGTGCGTACCTTTTTAACCATGATGCATTATTGGTGTTAGTAATGCTGTTAATGTGTTCTCACATTCTGTATTCTGTTTGTGTTCCGGGTGTCTGTGTGTCAGCAGGAAGTGGCCCAGCAAACTTCACCAATGAGGGTTATGGCAGTGTGGTAACACATTGACCATGTCATAGCCAATTTATAGCTGTATCTGTGCACATTTCCTAGGTTTCTGTAACAGTTATTGCATGTGTCTCACAGCTTGTAGTGCTGGGGGTGTATATAAGTCTATGGTAGTTGACACCAGCTCTTGTAGTGTGGAGAATGGTAAGGATAGAGGGTGGAAAACACCTCAGATTGCTAAAACCCACAACACCAAACAATAATGTGTCAATCAAACACACATAGAATGATGTTCCCACACACACACACACACACACACACACACACACACACACACACACACACACACACACACACACACAGGATCACAGCTGCCAGTGTTGTGTTTGGAACCCCTACCTATTAAGTTGTTGTACCACACTGTTATGCGGTTATTGCAGGTGGCAAAGGAATATTATTGTGATGCATGTTACAGGGTACCTGTAAGGTGAATAACATCACGTAACCTTATGAGGTATGGCAATGTTTCGTGTACTGGGTATGAGAGTACTCATAATAGTGTCACATACAAGTCTACACACTCACAACTACTGCTATACACACCAATGTACATACACACACACACACACACACACACACACACACACACACACACACACACACACACACACAGACACACACACACACACACACACACACACACACACACACACACACACACACACACACATTTTCCAGTACTGACATTAGCAGCTCTACCTATCTTGTTATTCGTACCATACTGTTCAAAACTGTTGCATGGGGCTTATAGGGCTTAAGAGTGTCTACAGATGCCTCTAAGGTTGATGTGAACAGTAGACCTCATACAGTGTACCTAGGAATGTGTACTGGGAATACCATGGCATAAAATATTAAACCATGGCCATCCAATGGGTCTAGTTCTCACACAAACACAAGATACTCTTCTTTCACACACACACACACACACACACACACACACACACACACACACACACACACACACACACACACACACACACACGCACATACTCACCAGGGCTGAGATTAGAGCCCCTACCTACCTATGTGTTGCTACTACAGTGGTATGCATTTATCACATGTGCCACAAAGCTTACAGGGTGAAAAGTGCCCCAAGGTACATGTAAGGTGAGCAACATCATCATGCCTTGCAAAGTATGGCAATGGGAGATGTACTGAGTGATAATGTACTCAATATACCTTACCCTACAGTTATACACACTTACATAAAGAATTACAGTCATACACACATTTGGCAGGACTGATATTAGCAGGCCTGCCTATCTTTTTAGTCAGTCCATATTGTCACATAGTTCCTGCATGCAGCATGGGCCTTATTGAGCAGAAGAGTGTCAACAGATACCTGTATGGTGGATGAAGACAGTGGGCCTTGTAAAGTGGATCTTGGAATGTGTACTCGGAGTACCATGGCCTAAAATTGTAAAACCCACCCACCCAATAGATATGGCTCTCACTCAAAAAGAGGAAACAGTTCACACACACACACACACACACACACACACACACACACACACACACACACACACACACACACACACTTGCCAGGACACAGATTAGAACCCCTTTCTCTCTATGTATTGGTACTACATTGTTACACATTTATTGCATGTGCCACAGAGCTTATAATGGTGAAACTTGTCCAAAGGTACTTCTAAGGTGAGGGACCTCACCAGGCCTTGAATAGTATGGCAATGGGTGATGTACTGGGTGAGAGATGCCACAAAAATACTTCAACTTACACATATACACACAAAAACACACACACACAATTGCCAGGACTCAGATTAGAGCACCTACTTATGTAGTTATTGGTATTATTGTGTTATGCAGTTATCACATGCACCACAGAGCTTATAGGGTAAAAAGTGTCCCACGGTACCTATATAGTGAATAACATTAACAGCACTTGTAAGGTATGGCAATAGTAGTTAGACTGGATGAGACAGGCCTCAAACTACTTTCATCCACACGTTTACCTAAACGAACTCAGAAAACAATCTAGGAATGGGTTTCAACATGGGTCGAGGTAGGGGAGATGTTTGTAGTTCAGAATAATACGAACACCTACCTCAACCCATGTTAACACCGTTCCTAGATTGATTTTCTGACTTCAACATTCGACATTTATGACCTTCCGGTGTCGACTATACGACGTTCGAAGGAGTGCCATTCGACCTTTTAATAGTAAACCGTTTACACACTCACAAACACTTTTATACACACTAGTGCACACACACATTTGCCAGGACTGAGATCCATAGCTTCATAGCTTCATAGGTGTGTACTAGGCAAATGGCCATGAAGGCTTTACAAGGCTAGTCCATGGGAATACCCTGGCATCATGCCACCTGATGATACTCCCCAGTGTTTCTACTGAGTATAATCACTGGAGTGATCCCCAGGGTGGGTGTTCTATTCTCCATGCACTCTTTCAGATTTATCTTGAAGAGAGCCAGTGATGTGCTCTGCTTGACATGTATGTGATGTCTATTCTGTAGCATGGCCAGTCTCTGGATTGTGAACCTGTTCCTCCAGCATGTTCTGTCGATTGTGAGCATGGGGTTGAGGTCTCTGGGGCATGTGGTGTGGACAGATTGGTTTCTTCAGATGTATTATTCCTGACAGAGTTGGGTCAAACATGGCTGTGTAAGTCAGGCAGACATCACACCTAAGTAGCCAACATGAGAAAGATATTCATTGGAGTTTTTGGAGTCTGTCCATATAGGGCAAGTGTGTAAGACCTATGATCCTCTTTGTGGGGTACTTTTGCAGCTTCTCCTGTTGTTGCAGGTTTCCAGTGGGGTACATGGCAAATGGGCCATTGTACACATTGATTGGCCTACTGAGGGGAGAGTACAGGGAGACACTGTCCTTTTTCTTCCTGGATTCAACACCCTTAGTCAGGAGAAGTGACACATAGATGGACTTTCTGAAGACAGTAGCACTGTGTTGGGCAACAGAGAGTGCACTGTCAACCTGCATTCCCAGTTCTCTTATAACCATGTCAGTGTAGAGTGGACTACCATCAATGTATTACTTCATGGGAGCCATGTTGTTCCCAAAGGGGATGGCAGAACACCATCTGGCATTGAGCAAATGTCCAGGGTTCTGACAACGGTCATAGGTCTCAGAGAGGCCTTTGTGATGGAGGTCAACATCACAGATGGTACTGATAGCACCCACCTTACAGTCATCTGCAAACATTGTCAGCCAGGGTGTCTTCGTATTGGGCTGGTCCTCAGGTGTGTGGATCCTGAACATGAGGAGACCCTGTGGGACTCCAGTCATGACTGGTCAGTAGTCTGACATGGTGTCCACTTGTTTAACACTGTGGGTTCTATCTGTGAGCCAGTTTGCAGGCCACCTACTGATATAGGGGTTGATGCCTAGCTGAGTGTATTTGTATATGATTCCTGAGTGGGGAGTGGTTATCCAAGGATTAAATGGGCTCCCTATCGTGCTATCTATTCCATACTGTCACATAATTATTGCACATGATACAATTCTGATAAGGCTGCAGAGTGTCTACAGCTCCCTCTACAGTTGATGACAACTGTGGGCCTTGTAATGTGGACACTGGGACATGTACTGGGTGGGCAACAGCAAAAATTAGAAAACCCCACCCCCCAATGATTATGGTTCTCACACAAACACAACAACCCCCCCCCACAGACAGGATACTGTTCTTGCACACAAACATACACACTTGCCAGGAATGGGATTAGAACCCCTAACTATCTATATATTGCTACTACACTGCTATGCATTTATTGCACGTGCCACAGAGCTTATAGGGAGAAGGTTGTCCAAAAGTACTTCTAAGGTGAGGAACATCACCAGCCCTTGTAAAGTATGGCAAAGGGTGATGTATTGGGTGGGAGAGGACAGAAAATACTTTAACCTACACATATACACACTTACACATGCACAATTGTCAGAACTAAGGTTAGAACCCCTATCTAACTAGTTATTTGTACGATAGTGTTATGCAGTTAGTGCATGAGCCACAGAGCTTATAGGGCTGAGGTCTGATGACAGATACTTCTAAGGTGACTGATATCTGCAGGACTGCTAAAGTCAGGCAATGGATAGTGTACTAGGTGTGACTTGACCCAAAATCTTAGACTTATAAACACACACACACACACACACACACACACACACACACACACACACACACACACACACACACACACACACACACACACACACACACACACACTTTAATACTTGCCAAGACTGAGATTAGAACTCATACCTAACTAGTTACTTATACTATAGTATTATGCAGGTATCGCATGGACCACAGAGCTTACCGGGCTCAAGACTGACAAAAGATACTTCTAAGGTGACTGATATCTGCAGGACTGCTAAAGTAGGGTAATGGAAAGTGTACTGGGTGTGAATGAACCCAAAATCTTTGACTTATAAACATGCACACTTTTACATTTGCCAGGACTGAAATTAGAACTCCTACCTAACTAGTTACATATACTATAGTATTACACAGTTATCACACATGCCACAGAACCTACAGGGCTGAGGGCTGACAAGAGGTACTTCAAGGGTGACAGTCATCTTCAGGACTGCTAAAGTAGGGCAATGGGAAGTGCACTGAGTGGGTAAGGCCTGTTAATTCCTAGATCCTACTGAAAATTCTCTAAGTGTATGAGCATGCCCAGTGTGACTTTCTATAGTAAATGTGTGACTCCATTCCAGAGATTGTTGTACTCCACTCTGGTGTTTTGTGTGCTAGAGCCATACCTCTCAACCTGTTGGTGCAGGATATCTGGAGATAGCCTATCAAAATGGGGAGACAATGGGCCATACATAGGGTGATTGTGACTATTTCTCTTAGTAATGTATGAGTTGATAGAGTTACAGGGTTTGTTTTAGCAGACATCTGACATGTATGATGTTTGACACTGTAATGTATTGTTTCAGTACCTCATGACATACTTCCCCAGGACATCACAGTGATTTACCAGAGGAGTACAGAATGGATGATGCACAAACCAATATTATGGGCCAAATGCTAGGCATTCTTGCACAATCCAGCCTGTTGAGAGCTGTCCCTACAACCAATTGACTGCTGAAGCTGTGTAAAAGGTCCAGCACTTGGTGATATATTACAATGGGAGAATCTCTGTGCATTTCTGTTCTGGCATGGTTTGATTTCCAGTCCAAGGTTGACTAATATAAGTCAGGCAGGATCAGGGTGACAGGCAGACTCCAGATAGATTTGTAGGGGGTAAGATATGTATGTGGGGGGTCCTGGGTCAGTTATGTTGGCCTGTAGCTACCAAACCTTTGCACAGGGGTCTTCTCATGGATTGACGGCGCTTAGAGGGTATTGTGTGTGTTGACTGTTTGACCAGCCTGGAGGTGTGTTTGTGTCTCACATATATGTATGCCCCACCTCTTTTGGCTTGGCCACCCATGTTTTGGGGTCAGGATGTTGTATAGGTTGAGTGATCAGGGAAAGATGTGTTACTCACCATGGCTGTGGTCCAGGTTTCTGTGGGTACAGTCTTGTCACCATCTTCCAGGGTTAGGACTGCCTGCAATGAGTGCTTTCCCATGTTTAGACTCCTAGCCATACCTGTCAACTCTACAGAGTTTCACAGAATGTCCAGATTCATGAGTCATATATCTGGTTGGTTACCCAAACAAGTGTGGTTTTCAAGCAAAAGTGCGTTGCAATTCACTCAGGGTTGAAGTCAGATATCACTGACAGTTGACATTGCAGTTTCAGACTTCATACCCTTCAGACATTCTATGCTAATACAATCATTCCATCAACTTTCTAACATTATTAGAGCAGTATTTCAAAGGTCTCCTCCTCTTTGGACCTTTATCACCCCATTATTCATGGCTTTGTGAGATTTCTGGCTCTCTGAGGTTGGTAGGTTTGCTTCTACCAGTTAGCAGAAAGGTCTTTCTTTGCATTTTGTTGACTGTGTTATGTTGGTGTTTTGGACCCCATGACACTCCCTAAAAGAGCACTGTGGGTGATGCATAGGCCTTTGCTAAAGGCCTGTAGGCAAGGTGTAACAGATGCAGGCCATCTGTAGCAAGGCAATGCATTCTGATGAGCATATGTTCTCAGGCTGCCAGGCAGTGGACACCCCTGGGATGGCACCAGTACGTTGACTGGGTGTTACTGATGATTGCTTTCTGTTCATATTGAGCCATCACACTGGGTGACAGCTGGATGCTGTTTAAGGCTAGGGACATGTTACGGCATTTCCATGGGACTATGGGTGGGGGTGGGGGGCACACCTGTACACAGTACACATTTGCACAGACAGTGCTGTATTTGCTTAACATTTTGGTCCCATTTAGCATAGTGGTGTGCCCTATCTTTGAGATTACAGGCATAATAATATTGACCACATGTCAGATTGTTCTGGCATAGTTTTGGACTTCTTACCTTTCAGAATTATACTGCCACTGCCAGACCTGCTGTGATATCACTGTGTAAAGTCTGTAGGTGGGAATCTCATGGATGTCACCATTTGGGGGCCTTTGCCAGACATTTCTGTATGGTTTTCTATAGCTGATCTGCTGGGTGAATCTGGGGGTGAGTGTGGGATCCCCACTTTGACATCCATGCATGTGACCTATGACCCTCCCAGTTATTTGACTCACCACATTTACTGCAGTGGTATTTGTCAACTTGGGTGGCACTGCATGGTGTGTGTAAGACAGTACTGGCTGTACACTTCCTGCTGTCCCACATATCTGTCAGTTGTCTGCTGCTATCCCAGTAAGCCACTCCATTCCCTTGCATGCTTGCATCAATACCATAGATATCCTATCAGAACATTCTACTCCATTCATTTATTGTTATGAAGACTGACTTACCTTGTGCCTGAGGCAGTTGTGAGGATGGTGCATGAGGGCTGCCTCTGTCAGATGCATGCAGTACACTGCCTATACATGGTAAGATATAAGTGGTGTGATGTTTGTCATCCATTTTACTGTGTGTACAAGTCAGAGAGAGATGTCAGCCCCTGGGTCCCTACAGTGTCAGTGTATGTGCTATGCATTGCCTCTTTGCCAAGGTCAAGGCATACTGGGCATGCCTCCATCTGCCTACGGGGTAGGCTCAAGATGTTCCTCCTCCAAATTCCTCTGTGCCTGTGGAGACCTTGGCAATGGTGGGGGGGGGCTATGTGGCCCTTCCCCATTTTGTTCCTGCTACAGCTATTTCCGAAGGATCGTATTGTGTAGCATGGCACATACTATAAATATGTGTGCACATGTGGCTGGATAGTACTGCAAGGCTACACCAGATATGTCAAGGCAGCGGAACCGTGACGTGAGTATTCCAAACACATGCTCTATAATGATCCTGGTTTGTGCTTGTGCCTCATTATGGTGTTCTTGAGTGTGTGTGTGCATTTCTGATGGGTGTCATCATCCATGACTTCAGTACATAGCCAGAATCCACCAACAGATGGCCATATGGATTGTCCCCACTGGCAAATGCCTGGTACAGCTGTGGTGAATGCCAGATGTGGGAGTTGTGATAGCTTCCACTGCTGTCAGCACACACATTTATGATATGGGCATTGCACATGACCTGGCAGTTGATGAAGGGGAAGCCCTTGTGGTCTATGTAGACCCTACCCTGTTCACCGGGTGATGCTTTGATGTGGATGTGTATGCAGTCTATTGCACCCAGTACCTCTGGGTATTCTGCTACACAGTGGAAGAGACGTATATTGCTGGTCCTCTCCTCATGGGTGTTGGGGAAGTAAATGTGCTCAGCGGCATGTGGTAGGATGGCATCCTGGAACTGGGGAGTACTCTGGATGCAGATGCCTGTGAGACCTCCATGATGCCCCCAGTAGGTCTTTGGAAAGTACCTGTAGCTATTCTTCTTAAGGCTACACATACCTTGTTATCCATTGGGATGGTTTCCCCTCTGTTGGCTCTGGATCTGAGATGAGGCCAGCACAGCTCGATGATTTGCTACAGTATGTCTCTGTCCACCCTGTAGCACTCTACTATCTCCAGATCATGTAGTCCTGGTAGGTTACCCTAGGTCTGAACACACTTCTCCTCCTCCTCGATCTGAGGTGGTTGCAAGCATTATCCTCCTCTCTGCCCTCAGCCTCTAGCTCATACTGACAGATCAAAGCAACAGCAGCACCTAACATTTTTTGTTAGTTTTGTCAGTTAAAATTTCCCCATATGTGTACACCTATGGTGCAGAGTTTGTGGGAAAAAACAGACAGAAAGGTGTTGGCACAGTTTATAGTGGTGTGCTGCAGATGATGCCTGTGTGATTGGCTGAGCATGATACATTCCACCTGCCAGCTATATTACTTGCATTTAACTGGCTGTATTTTGCTATTTCCCTATTTTTTCCTTGTTCCACTTGCCATTTCTTCCCATTTTAAGCATTGAGGCATGCCACACAAACATATTGCACAAATGTACACAGTGCTGCCATTTCCTGTTTTTTTTTTTTTTTTGTTTAAGTCCTGGTGTGCATCACACATGCCCCTTTAGGCAAGGTAAATATGGCTATACATCCTCAGACACACCCCTTGCTAACATGTACATAGTACTGACATTTCTTGTTTTCTTTTTTTTTTCTTTTTTTGTTTAAGACCTGTTTAGGCAATGTAAACAAAGCTATACAGCCTGGGACACACACACCCTTGTTTAGCTTTGCTTAGCTACGTGCAAACACAGGCCACAGAGCTCCAATATGCTACATCAAGCATGACACACCCCCTTTTCATGTTAGCTGCTCCTCCTGGCTACACAATCATGTTCTAGCACCTACATGGTTAGGTGCAGTGTGTGTGGACTTAGAATATTTTGTGATTCAGTAAATTTCCCCTCATTTGCATACTCCACTACCTTAGTCCATAGTAACTGCCCTAACACAGACCCTTTCCCCTTGACAACCACTGTTCCCTGGTATTGTTTTGATTATGCATGCCATACACTATAATGGCAAAATGCAGATTTCCCTTAAAATTGATCTTTTACATTTTTATTATTTTCGGCACCTTCCCATTTGCACGCCGTTGCCCTATGCTTAAAAGGTCGAGATCGGACAAAAAAAAAAAAAAACTTATATTTTATAAAATTAAAACACTTTTCCTTGTCAATGGCCATATATTTGGCCATTGGCATGCCTACAGATTATAATACATGCTTTTATTTAAGCTGTCATGCCTCCGTTTTGATTTTTGCAGAAATGTACATGGTCAGTAACTGAATACATTTCTGCATCTAACACTGTTGTTGGACAGATACATGACTGCTTGCTGAATCACTAATTCACCTTATTTGCATGGTTTTCACCAGTAAATGAGGTAATTAGCATTCTGCTTGGGTTTCCATGCAAGAACAGTATAGGCTGTCTCATGCATGGCAGTTTAAGGGTTTACTGAATTGAACGGCGGCCAGACTCTATGCAAGAGCAGCTACACTTTGCATGTTTTTGTTACAACATATTTGCATCCTATGTTTGAAGATACTTGAACAGATAGATATTTCATTTTGACATTTTATAATCAGAAAGCATCATCAGGATGTTTGTATTTTACAGGCTACTGATTGCTACTAATATTGGGTAAGTCATGAATGCATACAGTTGTACACATATAACACTCTTGATACAATATATATTAGATTCTCATATCTCACTGGCTGTGGTGATTAAACATTATAAGTATTTATTACTGTTATATTTATTATATTGATGTGGGTTCAGTGAATTACCATGCACCCTGGCTCAGATATTTGTTGTATGTCTTGCCTAGTTTCCACAATACTGACATCTCACTTTGTCCTTACTTTACCAGTGTCACTCGGTGGCTGTTCATATGACTCATTACATGCAGACACTACAATTTATAGATTCCTAGATTCATAGATTGTTAGTAAGCTAATGACCAGGGGACCTTTTTAAGCCTAGCTAAGTTTATTAAAAGAATAATCAAATCCTGTATCCAACCAGGACATTGAGGGCCAGGCATTCATAAGGTACCTTTGTCTCTAAGGGACATGGGTGCCAGGCCATTTCCTATTCCCCATCCAGTGGTCTAGGTTGTGCTTAAATTGGGTAATACACAAAATCAGCTTCACATGAATGGGAAGCCTGTTCATATGAGGGATAGTCTGTGGGATACGTATCTGTCTCTCCAGCATGTTCTGTTTAAGTCACAGACAAAATTCAATTCCTGAGTCCATGTATTTGTGGTATTGTTTGACTTAGGAATATGCAGGAGCTTTGTAAGTGTGGGGTTTGCAGATGCCTCTATAGATCTATAGGAGACTGAGTAGAGGGAAAGGGCTTTAAGGCACACTGCATAAAGCAGGTTTGTTACACCTTTTATTCTTTTTGTAAAATCCTCTAAGGTCACTCAAGTTACTGCATATGCCTGGTCAGATACATATCAAAGAGAGAATTGTCCTCATTGATTGGTCTGATATGGACAAAGTACAGTGGGGTAATGACCACTTTGTACCTAGATGCCATGCCTTTACTTACAAGTTGCTCAATATAAAAGGATTTCCTTACAACTGTAGCCACATGGGGGTTGAAGATTAGGCTACTGTCTGTATGTGTACCCAGATATCTGACCAATGGGTCAACCCTGACATGTTCTGCTATTGGGCATGCCCACAACTATAGATAAAATGACATAGTTAAAGGTTGTGTGCATTAAGAGCCATTCACTGGCAATGATTGTGTTGCTTATAATTCTGCTACCTGCTAATGTTTGCATCATTTAAAATTAACTGTGTTTAAAATAAGAGGTTTCATGTATGTTACTACACTTTCACTCTCATATTTGTATTTGCATAAGTCACAAATGGATGGTATGTTAATTAATTACATTAGACTGCAGATGTGCACATAAGTTTCATATTAAGGTCAGCCATGATCTTCATGGGAATGTGCTGCATGGTAGAAATTTACTTTTCATTTCTGTCGTGTTTTGCTATTCATCTTGACAGAGCATGAGACCTGTAGATGTTCACTGATCAGATGCAGATGACAAGCACATGCCTGGCCACTGCTAAAGTCCTTAGGTGATGACAATGATTACAATGATGTTGAGGAAGCTAGACCTGCACCTGCCTAAGCCATCATGCCTGCTGCACCCTGGTGGAGATGATGCCAGGACCAGACAGAGACAATTATTGTTAAGAAATCCTGGAAGTTGTGACCTATGTGTTTCAAACACAGATGAGGGACATGATAGGGAACTTATTTCAGGATATGGCATGGGCTATGCATGACTCATTCAGAGTGATATCCTGGGAGAACATTCATGAAGCTCATCCCCATCAGCCTGGTCTCACAGGTCCTTAAATGTTGTCTGTGTGCTCCAACTTTGTTATGCTGCCAGGATGCTGATTGCCATATAATTGATTGTTTTATTTATTTTTATTTATTTTACATTTGTTTACCGGGCTAGTCCAACTGGATATATTTCCATTTTCAGCAGAGGCCCGGGGAGAAAAGCTCAGCATTTGGGTTAGTACAACAAGTAATTCAATAAAAGAAAGCAAAAAAAAAGTGGTTAGTAAAAAAAAAGTACATACAGAATTAAGGTGGAAACAAAAAATATATTAGAAAGTTTATGCTAGTGAGGACATATTACTTCTATTTACAGTATAGGAGTAGGGGAGTTAAACTTAGTAGGATATTCAAAGAGAGAAATATATATAAGCAAATGAAAAAATGTAACCATCTCGAATTGTTAATTAACATGAAACAGAGACTAATTAACAAAGGTATTTGGAGCTAGTTCTTCAGATGGGAGAGAGTAGGAGGGGGAGGAGAGGTGAAGCTCATAAGTAGAGTCATACGATTAGTCAGGATTGATGCATGGGCATAGCCAGAGAGTCTTTAGGTGTTGTTTGAGTTTTTGTTTAAAGAGGAAAGGTGATGTCATAGTACTTAGAGTGGTAGGTAGTGAGTTCCAGTGTTTACCTATGGTGTTAGAAAAAAGTGAATCACCTGCAATGTTATTGGACTTAGTTAGCTTCACAAGAGGTTTATTAGAGGAGCGCAGTGAATTTAGATTAGAATAGGGAGATATAAGATCAGAAAGTATAAGGGTATTTTCTGGTTGGTAAAATAACCTGTGTATAAAGGTAAGTTGGGAGACTAGTAGGGTATTGTTCAATTCTAGCCAGTTTAGTTGTAATAGGTTAAGACAGTGGTGAGTTCTAAATGGATTTCCAGTAGCAAATCTAGCAATGCTATTGTATGCATTTGCTAGTTTAGTAAGTTTTTTTTTCTTTAAGTTAGTGTATATGGGAGAGGCATAAAGAAGAGTGGAAATAAGATGAGATTGAGCAAGTGTAACTTTAGCCTGTGAAGATAGAAAGTTTTTAATTCTAAATAAGGAGCCAAGTTTTCTATTTACGGTTTTGATAGTGTTATTAATGTGGTTTTCAAAAGTGAGGTTATTGTCAATTGTAATACCTAAGAGTTTAGTGGTAGAGTCAGGGACTATGTGTGTGCCATTATTAGAGGTAATAGAGAAGTCAGTGAGGGGGGACTTCCTATTAGGTCTGAAAAGCAGGAGTTTGGTTTTGTTGGCATTTAAAAGTAGGCAGTGTTTCAAGAACCATGCCTCAACTGTGGTAAATATGTTCTGTGTTAGGGTTTGTAGGTCAGAGGAGGTATTGGCAGAGCAGATGAGAGTTGAGTCGTCTGCATATTGAATGCATATGGCTTGAGGTATTGCTACATGTAAGTCATTTATGAATAAAGAGAAAAGGAGGGGACCTAGGATGGAACCTTGTGGTACTCCAAGAGTGACTGGCAGAAGAGATGAAAGTGTGTTATCCCAGAGAACAGCCTGTTGCCTGTAACTAAGGTAGGAGGTAAACCATTGAACATTGGTATCTAGTGAGAGAGATTCAAGGGCTTTTAGGAGCAGATGGTGGTTTACCATGTCAAAGGCTTTTGACAGGTCTAAGAAGAGAGCAGATGTTAGGATACTATTATTGCGGTTTTTATTGATACACTCGGTAAATGATAAGAGAGCTGTGGTAGTACTATGAAATGGCCTAAAGCCATGCTGGCATTTAGCTAGTAAATTGAATTGAGTTAAATGGTGCATTAGCTGATGATGAATACATTTCTCCATTATTTTTGCAAGGGGAGATAGGAGAGCTATAGGTCTGAAGTTAGAATACTCTTTTGAGCTGCCTCCTTTATGTAAAGGGATTATGTGGGAAACTTTCCAGATAGCAGGGATGGTTCCTTCTGTTATGGCTCTATTTATAAGGAGGGATATAGGATAAGCTATTGCTTCGGCTGCTTTTTGAAGGTATTCAGATGGTAACTGATCTGCTGATGGGGTACAGGGTTTGAGTTTTAGGATGAGTTTCAGGATGTAGGAAGTAGAGACAGGTTGTATTTGAAATATGGGGAGATTTGCAGGTAAACTGGTGGGGGTGTGTGATTTTTCTGTAGTAAGTTTGTTTGCTAAAGACTTAATGGTGTCTGTGAAAAAGGAGTTAAAGGCATTGGCAGTTTGGTCTGAGGTATTCATTTCAGCCCCTGATGGTAAGGGTGTACTAGAGCGGCCTGGGTGTAGGAGATAATTTAGGGTTGACCAGAACCTCTTGGGGTTGTCGTAGTGAGTTTGTTGTAGTTTACAGTAATAATTCTTTTTATCCAAAAATACAGCTTTTTTAGTGCTATTTCTTAACTGTCTAAAGGTTTGATGGTCAGAAATAGTCTTTGTAGTTCTCCATTTAGCCCAAGATTTATTTCTAAGGAGTATTTTTTGTCTTGTCTCTTTGGACAGCCAGGGGGCAGGTTTAGATTTAACTCTGATGGATCGTATTGGAGCATGTTGGTCGAGGATAGCTAGGAATTTGCTGTTGAAGTAATTAGTAGCATCTTCAAGAGTTAGGGTTTTTAGAAGATTCCAGTTACAAGCTTTTAGTTCATTTTGGAATAATAATGGGTTAAAGTATTTGTTGCTGCGTGAGACTCTGTAGGTAGGAGTATAATTAGTGTCATTTTTTTGTCTTATGATGTAAGTTAAGTAATGATCACTTATGTCATCAGGCAAAGTTCCTACTTTGTAAGTTTGTTTCAGTTTGTTAACTAGGATCCAGTCTAAAATACGTTCTTTGTTATTGGGTTTATTGATTCTTGTGGGATTATTAATTGTCTGAGTAAAGCCATGAAGATTTATATGGGATGAGGGGTTATTCGTATTAACAGAAGACCAATCACAATTAAAGTCACCTAGAATGATAGTTTCTTGTGGGTAAAAAGAAGATATACAACTTAGGATAGTTTCAATTTTAGTGTAATTATTGCCAGGAGGAAGGTAGATACAGATAATATACAACGATTTTTTAGTGTTTAGTTGAAGTTTAGAAGTAAGGATCTCAGCTTTATCATCATTTAATGGGATGGCAGGTTGAGAAGAGATATTTAATACATTTTTAAATAGAAGCACTACTCCCCCACCCTTACGTTTTAAGCGGTCCATTCTCAAAATATTGTATCCTGGGGGAAGTATTTCATTGTCTTTAGTACCAGGTTTCAGCCAAGTTTCAGTAAGACAGAGAATATCAAAGGAGTGGGTGTCTAGGAGGGCATGGAGATGGGCAATCTTATTATTAATGCTTCGGATATTCAGATGTCCGATTAGTAAGGCATTAGAAGCAGTTGTTAGTGTAGGTGGGTTAAGGTGTGAAGTATTGTAGGTTGTGTCAGAGAAGTTATTAGATGGTCCTGGGTTAGGGTGGATGTCACCATCACATAGGATTGGTATTTGTAGTTCAAGTGATGGTTTACATGTAAAGTCGGTTAGATATTTGAGCTTCCTTATGTTAGGATTATTAAAGTTAATGTGTGTATGTCTATGGAATTTGGGTAATAAGTAGTTGGGAGTACTTATAATGTTTGAGTGAGTGTAAGTATGACTAGGATTCTGAAAAGCTGTTTGTCTGTGGCAGGTAGTAAAGTGGAAATAGTTAGTTCTTTCATAAGATGTAAGGAAATAACAAAAGGTTAAGCATAAAGAGCATATGTATAAGATTATTAGGTTATGTACTGTAGTTTTAGATAAAAGAGACATATTGCTATGAGGATATTAAGTCCTAGGAGGTAGGGTGAAAGGTAGGTGTCAGGGATAGTGGGAAGTGATTCAATTAGAATGTAGAGGGATGAGGTATAGTAATTAAAGAGAGGTGGTAGATAAAGGAAGTTAGGGAGGGACAGGAAATGAGTTGCTGAAATAAGTAGTTAAAGGTGATAAGATGGTTTTGGGAGGGGGTGTGGTTAGGGAAGTATAAGTGTAGGGACACTGGGGGTGGGTGGGATATGGAGGTAGGGTAGGGGAGCGGAGCGGGGCAGAACCAAATCAGTCGATTGTGTGGAGCCAATCAGCCCTTGCAGGCAGCTTATCGCTGAAGTGTACCAGGCAGATAAAGGAGCACCTTAAAGTAGGAGTTGTAAGAGTAAATATAGGCAATAGTTTGCTTTAAAAAGACAAGTTACCTATATTCTGTGACTCATAGATTGCAAAAATACTGTCTTACAGATCCACTTGGGTGCAAAATATGGTGAAAAGCTCAGCAGATCTGTAAGTGGATCACAGTATTCTGCTGCCCTCTAGTGGCATAAGGGGGGAAAGACCAAAATTGTAGGGTACACAGGACAATCTACTTGGTGGGAGATAGGATGGCCTATGTAGGTTAGATAGGTAGGATCCGCGAGTGTGCTGGCCCAGTTCCAACAGGTCTAAGCAAAGTTAAATAAAGTAGAGGGTACTTAAGACACATACATGAAATCAAATTGGTCTAACAGCAATGGCCAGGTTGGGAGTTATATAGAGATGCTTCCAGGTGCTGAATGCTTTGTAATACTGCTTTGAGGCTTCAGAGAGGTTTAGTTACTTGAGGGATATCCTACAGCAGTGGGGAACTACCAATTAGTAGTACATGGCTTCCAGGCTACAAAGAAGAAAACAAAGGAAGATTATAAGCATAGGTAGTAGGTATCTACAGGAGAAAAGTGTAGCTGTGTGGTGGAGTGAAAGGGTGGTGAGAGGATAAGAGAGCAACACATATAACATGAATTCAGAGTTTGAAAAACATTAACAACCTAAGCAGTGTAACCACAAATGTAAGGTAAAGGATTGAGTCACAGATGAAATTAGGACATATTCAGGAGTAATACAGTCTACAACACATCAGAATCCTTTACAATTACATGAGCGACAGTATAAAAGCTACAAATAGTGTAGCGACAGTGTTTGCAGTTAAATTCCCTTCTTAAGTTTACTCTGTAGTATAAACAGAGGCAAAATTATCACCCTCCTTCAGTTCATTTACATTAGCGACAGTTGTATCAAGCTAAAAAGTACTGTAGCGACAGTGTGAGCAGTTAAATATACTGATTAAGTTAAATTACCTTCTTAATTCTACTCTTCAAATAAAAAACAGAAGGGTATATTATACTCCTCTTTCAGGAAAATAGAACAGAGTCACTCCGACTCTTTTTAAGAGTTAGTGCTTTTAGTCGCAAAGCTTCCCGCCCAGCCCAGAGATAGCCCCTTCTTAAGTTTACTCTGTAGAATAAACAGAGGCAAAAATATCCCCTCCTTCAGCTCATGTACATTAGCGACAGTTGTATCAAGCTAATAATACTATAGCAACGGTGATTGCAGTTAAATAAACTGATTAGTTAAATTACCTTCAAATTCTACTTTAAAAATAAAACAGAGGCATAAACTAATCTCCTCCTTCAAGAAAATACAACACAGTCACTCCGACTGTTTCTAACAGCGAATACTTTCAGTCGCTAGAGTTTCCCGCCCAGCCAGAGACAGTCATTAGGACAGTTTACACAGTATTGCTAAAAACCATAAAAACACCCGCACAGTACTAGCGATAGGTTGCAGTAGAAACAGTTATGATAGAAAAAGCAATAACAACGCGTCAAAAATTATAGCAGTAGAAACAGCTATGATAGAAAAACCATAACAACGCGTCAAGATTACATGTAGTCGTTAATGGTGACTACTTAAGAGTCCTGCCCTACTCAAGCAATATAGCTCGTTATCTTAGATGAAGTAAGAAAAATAACAATAAAACAGTACTCTCCAGTTCTCAATAGTCAACAAGTAACAGTGATTACTACACTCTGCAGTACAATAAAGCTAGCAATCTAGATTGGATATGCACGTACAATATGTAAAGTACAGAGATTAACTGGCTTGTCGCATCTATCGTCTAGCAAGCAAATACATTACCCAGGCACAACAAACAAATGAAAATAGCATAAACTGAGCAAACATACACTGATGCGTAGTTTAAAAAAGTAGGTACTTACGATCAGCACACCACGCGGATAGCTAAGGGACGCTTACACCAGGGAGATGAACTTTTCAAATATGGCGCCACAGGAGCGGACTAATACTTATAAGTTAAGGGTGGGAGAGGGGAGATTGGACTATATATGCACCCTTGTGCATGCAAACCATATATCTGCCATGCTTATGTGTTATCATCGTGTTACATTTAATTATGTTTCAATGAGTGCATGACACACATTAACACATTACACTTTCCTCCAACATTCAGCTGTCCATGCACTGTGGCAGTCAACCTGCAGCTAGTGCTGCATCAATTAGCCTATAAACATATGTTTTTCTGAGGACAACTAACAGACAAAAGTTGATGTCCATAATCCAGCACTATCACTATGGTATGGTTTGTAATTGTGTATTGCCATCTCATATACATGCAACTGATCTACATGTCATTTCTCATGTGTTTTGGATGACAGTTGTCATTCTGTCCCCCTGGCATGATGTGGTGTTGTGTGCCATGTGTTAACAATGCTGATGTCATGTGGGGTTATGTACATGTCATACCTATGCGAACTCCTCCTTTTCTTTTTTTTTTAAAACAAGTTTATTGTTTTTAACATACAAAAGAAATATCATAACAATTTTATACAAGTAATTAAAATAGATATGATTATAACATTCAACAAAACAACCAAAGTATTTACAAAGACATCCACTACAATCAGATCAATTAATTAAACTAAAATACCATGCTATTGAAATTAAGATTTTTTTAACAAGGTTTGTAAATTATCCCATACAATATAATAAGATGTTTTTCTAGTAGTTCTTAACTTTACTGTATTCAATTCCATATGGCACACTATATTCATAACATTTTTAAATTCATTGAACGAAGGAGGTGTATCTGAAACCCAATTTCTGGTTATTAATTTTCTAGCCACTGCTAGAATAGACCATAACAAGGGAAGCTTAACCTTTTTAACACTTTGAGGTACAGGTGTGTTAAATAATATAAGAGATTTAGAAATAATGAAATTATCTGTAAAAAGAGCCTGCAAAAATTCATTAATTGACTTCCAATATTCTTTCAATTTTATACAGCCATAAAACATATGAGCCCAATCAGCATTAATTTCTACATTACATCTTTTACATAGATTATCTTTATTGTTTATTTTATTCATCATCAAAGGTGTATAAAAGGATCTATGTAAAAATTTCCATGTAAAAAGTCTCCAGACAATGGAAGACGTAGTTTTATAGGCAGATTCCAATATGTATTGTTTATCTTGTAGATTTGGTGGATCACCATTAATGGAAGTGAAATAATTCCAGTAGGTATCTACACTGTAAAAAGTTTCTTGTCTGATAATTTTATGTATGTATGAAAGCTTACCTTTATCAGAAACTTTATGTTGTAAATTTAATATCAAGTAATCAATCAGTGTTGGAATAGATTCTTTAACTGTTATAGACATTAGATCTATTTTATCAATGAGATGTTGTCTAAAGGTCTGAACCTCTAACCAGCAAGTTTCTCTTAGATCAAATTCTTGTTTTAAGAAATCTAGATTTTAACTTTATTATCAGATATCAACTGATACCAGTACTTTAGATCATTAGCTATAGCTAAATGAGTTCCTTCAGAAGTGGATGACAAAAGCATACCCCGAGTATACATTATAGGGAATATAATAAAATTCCATTCCCTATATTTAGGATGCATGAATATAAAGTTACGATAGCTAACAATAATGTTTAATGGGTAACTAACTATATGTTTAGGTGTAATAGGTGAAGTACAAAATTCCTTTAGTAACCATAACATGGAGTTATTTACAATCATATTTTTATGTGTTAAGGAGAATTTCATGAAGTGAATACTAATTAGTTCCCAGTAATCTTTCCATTTTGCAATATATGACTGATCTATTAATAACGTAATAACTTTAACAATAGAAGAGATAGTATATAAATTAAAGTCTGGAAAAGAAATACCCCCTTGAGACCAGCTATTAATATGTTTTTTTTAATGCAATCCTAGGTCTATTAGGTGCCCATAGGAAATTTAACATTAGTGTATTCAATTTCTTGATAATTATTTTTGTAGGTAGGAGTATTATTGATTGTATTAAGTATAATATCTTGGGGAATATTATCATTTTAATAATTGTAAGTCTCTCTTCCATAGTAAAAACATATTATTCCAGGTATTGAAATGATTTTGTATATTAAGAAGACAGGTATTATAATTATTATGTATAATAGATTTAATATCTTTAGATAATATTATACCTAGATAAGTTATCTGACCTGAATTGGGTACATATTTAGTAAAATCACTAATGAGAACATTTTTTCGTGTATATATAGGTAGTATTTTAGTTTTTCTTCATTGAATATTAAACCAGAAATACTTTTAAAATTCATCATTTTATCAAATAGAGACTGCATAGAAGAATTAGATCCTGCTGATGTAATTAGAACAGCATCTGCAAAAAGTTGAATTTTAGATGTTGTATTTTCATCTATTTCAAATCCCTCTATGTCAGTACTGTTTCTGATCAAATTAGCCCAAGGCTCCATTATTAAAGTGAATAATAATGGAGAGAGTGGACACCCTTGTTTTGTACCTTTAAAAATGGGTATTTTTGTGAGACATATGTTCCTACCTTAATATAAGCCAATGTTCCTTTGTATAGATGTTCAATTAGATTTACAAATGCATCTGAGAAGTTTGTGAACTTCAGTAAGGTAAACAGGTAGTCCCAACTTACTGAATCAAATGCTGAACTTATATCAAGACTAATAAGTGTTAAATCTTTCTTTTTCCTATATGCAAAATCAATTAATGTTAGAGTTCTCCTTATATTATCAAAGGTATTTCTATTTACAATGAAGCCTGTCTGATCTATATCTATAATGCCAGGGATGATTGTCTTCAATCTATCAGCAAAAATACTCATAAACATTTTATAATCAACATTAAGTAATGCGATAGGTCGATATGAAGTACATCTAGTTGGATCTTTATTAGGTTTTAAAATTGGCGAAATAAATGTATATTGCCAAGATGGAGGTGTTATTAGCTCATTTTGGGCCAAAATAAAAACCTTATGAATTAATGAGTATGTACTTTTAGAAAGTATTTTATATATCTCTGGTATAATACCATCATCACCTGGTGCTTTGTTTGATTTAAGCTTGTTTATTTGTGTAACAACCTCTGTATATGAAATACTTTTATCCAATAGTTTAGTCTGTTGTTTATTAAGCTTTTTATTCATGTTTGTGGTTATAAATTCCTTTATTTTATCTTTAGATTCCATGCTAATGTTATTATGATTAATTTTGTGAAAGTGATTTCTAAATTCATCTAGTATTTCTGGTAAACTAGAAACATTCTTCTTTTTCTTTAGAGAAAAGATTTCTTTGATATGATTTTGTTTATTCAACCTTTTTGTTTTATTTTTAAGTCTATGTAAGTATTTGGGGCTTATTGAGTAAGACAAAAACCTGTATTTCTCTAATGTTATTTTAACTTTATGAGTTAAAATTTCTTTGTATTTCTCATTTAGTTTGTTTATTTCTTCAATGACTTTCTTATCCATAATATTTTCTTTATTATTATGTTTATACGAGTCTAGTTTACTTTGAATATCTAACAATTCCTTATCCCAAGATTTCCTTTTATTATTATACCATCTGATACTTTGTCCATATAGATATGATTTTAAAGCATCCCAAACATAAACAATGGAGACTTCAGGAGTATTATTTATATCTAGAAAATGTTGTACTTCTGAAAGTATATATTCTTTATAGTCTTTTAGCTGAGATAAGTATGCTGGTATCATTTTGATCTGAACATTGTGAGTATTTTTTATCATGAACTCAAAAACAATTGAATTATGATCAGATATAGGACAAGAAATGATTTTAGAGTTAATTAATTCTGTTACCATCTGTTTAGAAATAAAGACTCTATCTATTTTTGAATAAGTTTTGTATCTGTTAGAAAAAAAAGTGTATGGTAATGATTTTGAGTCTATCTGATTATTAATATCATTTAAATGATAAGAATTAGCAAAATCCTTTAAATGTTTTGCATTAGATGTACTTTTCCTTTTTCCTATAGTGGTAGTGTCACTTTCATGTAGTATACAATTAAAATCACCAGCTAAAATAATATCTCCTATAGAGAATGATATGATCTTATCAAGATGGTATTTCACTGTATTGATACCAATTCCAGGTATCCAATATACATTAATTAATGTATAAGTCTTCCCATTAATTTGTATTGTAACCATACAAAACATTCCTTTATCATCTTGATAAGTCTTAATAGTTTTAGGAATGGGCATACTTTTATTCCATAAAATAGCCACTCCTCTTTTTTTTCTGACTGTGCTCTGAACTAACCAATACTGTATATTTGTTTGTGGCTAGTTTATCAATATCTTTTTTCAAGAGATGTGTTTCTTGAAGGAAAACTAAGTTGGCCTTATGGAAATTAATGTGTCTTATTAGGCTTGCCCTTTTACACAGATTATTCAGTCCATTAATGTTTAAAGAAATTCCTTTTAGAGAAGTCATTTGGCATTTTTAAAACATAAAAATCTTATGATCAAAATAACAATTAACAAAATAAGCAATGTTATACCTCCTCCTTTAGGTGTGTCTTTAAATATAACTGTGTTTATTGAATCTCTTATGGGATTTTGTATAAGATTCAATTTTGTTTGTAGTGACAATGAACTTACAAAATGTATTGTGGATGTCAGAACTATATACATACAACAGTGAACAAGAGAAAATGATGTAAGGATTAAACCTTGCACCCAGCCTGGAGTTAAAAACTCCAACTTAGAGTAGTACATACTACTCAAGTTAACTCCCTACCCTAAGCAGCAGTACCTCCGCTACCACCTTATCAATTTAATACTAGTTATATTTAACTTAAATTAACAACTTTCAATTAGATTATCTGATAAGACAAAACTACACATTTGATAGAACAGCATCATATAAACTAAAAGAAACTTTTTAAAAAACTATTCATACTACTATATACATCTATTTAATATAATACATTTATATTCAAATAACATTCAAATAAACTTGGTATTAGGAACCAAGAAGAGAGAGAGAAATAAAAGATGTGAAAGAGGGAGAGAGAGTGAAAGGAAGAGAGAGAGAAAAAAAAAGGGAGGGCATATTTACATATTAATTTATTCAAAGTTTGTAAAAACAAGTTCTAATGTTCATTGGCTAATATGGTTCAGACATTACATATATTAAGATGTATCTATTTTCTGTCATGCAAATGCAGTTAACAGATTCCAAAAGACTTGAAATTACTTGTATCAGAGCTTTTTCTCATACTTATTATTGTCAGTAAAATAAAATATAAAATTTATAGAAATTGTTATAAATCATACTGCATAGTTATGTAAATTATCAGAAACACTTGCATTATTGTGAAGCAAGCCATCTGTAATTTGTATATCTAAACTGCTGCTTTAAAATATATCACATGACAACTTCTTCCAGAATAGAGTCATAAAGTTATTTATGCTTGTCAATCAGATAAATCAAAAGAATTATAGCAATGTATATGCTTAAATCATACGTTTTTAACATACTTTAATATACTGCAGTCAAGTAAACTTTCAAGAACACTTGTATAACTGTTTCACTTTCTATGCCTTCTAAAATATCACATTTGCTTACTATGAGAAACTGCATCATTTAAAATCATTATAACTTACATATTTTATAAATTATAACATAAATAATTAAGTAATTATATAAAATAACTCACATTTAAATGTTAAAGAGTTCATTTTCCATCGCAGAGTCGCATTTGCAGCAGTTCTACTTCCTGGTAGAGTGTTCTTCATGAATCTGCGATGTGTCAGTGTGAATTCTGGGGTCAAAGTTCAAATTGACTGCTTTCAGCTTCTCTGCATGAATTCTGAGAGTTGAAGCTTTTAAAACAACTCGAGGACACTGTTCTCGAGGTAACCCACATCCCAGATTGTCTCCCTTAACATTTTGGCGGGAATTTTGTTAAAAACAAGTGACTAACATTCATTTAGCAGTATAAATGAAGTTAAACATAACAAAACCTTCGTGAAGTATTTTACAAGTTATTACAGCCTCTATGAAAGTGAAACTAAGCCCAAAGTTATTAATATGTAATAGAACTCAATATTTTTACCCCAATTCAATTTTTATACAAGTATGATCAAAAGCATGTCTATATATTAATATGAAAGAGAATAAAGAGAAGGAACAGAGAAAAGAAAAAAAAGAGAGCAAAAGCAGAGATAAAAAATGTAAAGGGAAGCTATAAAAAGTATTTACAATGGAATATTACTTGCTGCTTATATTAATAAAGATGAAAATGAAACATACTATTTACTATTACTTAATTCTAATTATTATTAATTAAAGCATGACAGATTATATGTAAACAAGCATAAACAATATATTCAAGGAAGTATAATTAGCAATAGCATTTAAACAACATATAAACTTTTTTTACAAGGAATAAATAAGTTATTATTCCATTTATCATATTTTCATTACACTTCTCTCTCTGCCCTCCCCCACCCCTTACTCAGTGCATAATCTAAATAGAATGTCATTGTTTAACATAAAGAAAGGAAAAAAAAAGAGAAGAGAAAAAATATATATATCAAGTTACTAACCTTAATTCTCTTTTTCAGAAAGAGAAACATATTGAATGATAGTTTGTTATTAGTTCCTCAGATATTTTGACTGGTTATGAAACAAAACTGTTCTTTGCACACAGAAAATAACTTTGATTAAATCTTTTCCAGAATATTTGTGGCTTTCTGAAAATGCAGTAACTATATTTAAAAAGATTAATAATGAAAAAAAATAAAGAGAGAAAAAAGAAAAAACATAGAACAAGTCATTTGTTTTTTAGTCTCTTCTTCTTCTCTGAAGTCTTCCATGAAGTTTCAGTTGCCAACCTCTTTAATGAAGGACTAGCCCATTCCATTTCCTCTATTTTATCAAAAATCTTATTTTTTTTGATAAACAGCAACGCAGAATCTAAGTCATCAAAATTTTTTGGACCATCAGGAAGGAAGATTTTTAGCTTGGCAGGAAACATAAGGTAGGTTTTAAACTGTGCTTTTTTAGCTCCCTTATTAATGGCAGAAAAAACTTTTCTTTTAGTTATAACTAAAAAAGAATAGTCATTGTCAAAACGCACAGTTGTCTCATTGATTTTAACAGGAGCTTTAGCCCAAGCAGATTTAAGAACCATCTCTTTATCAAAAGATGATAGAAATCTAACTATAACTGATCTAGGATACTTTTTGTTAGAGTTAGTAATAGCTATAGATCTATGGGCTCTTTCGATACCAAAAGAGAGTGCTTCTGGTAAGTCTAAAGTTTTAGGGAGCCATGTTGTTAAAAAAAAAAGTAATATTGTTACCTTCAATATTTTCTGGCAGTCCAAAAATCCTAATGTTATTGCGCCTAGATCTATTTTCCAGGTCATCAAGCTTTGTTTGTAGATGTGTATTTTGTTTCAGCAAAAACTCAATGTTGATTTCCTCTTCTTGGATTCTATTTTCCATGTCATTTACAGTCTCTTCTATGCCTGTAATCTGGATCTTCTGTTGTTGCAAGTCTATATGCAACAAGTCTATTTGTTTTGTAGTTTTTTCTATGAAGGTATCAATTTTAGTATCCAGTTTATCCATCTTAGCAGTTAGTTGCTGGATTGTAGATATCAGAGACTGAAGTTCTTTCTTGATGCTGGAGTCTTGAGAATTTGTCTTACTGGAACTCATTTCACACAGAGAAACTGACAGGAAAATTTCCAAGGTGATTTCTGACAGGAATATTATTAAAATGTCCTTTCTTTTTTAGATATAGTTCAAGAAATAGATAAAACAAACATATTTAGAAAGAAAATTACTTCATAAAATAATTTTTTAAGTAATTATTTCCTGTCAGTGCAGTGAAATTGGTGGAGCTGAAGAAATCTGCTGCTATCCTGTGTTCATCCTTGGCCACGGACCCCCGAACTCCTCCTTTTCTGACTGCATCGAATGCCAATGTCGCATTAATCAGAAACAAATAAGTGCAATAACACTGTAAGATATCTTCGGTATCACCAATAAGCGTAGTAGTCACCAGTCTTCACAAGGTAATAAAAAAAACGATTTATTATATCCACTGAACGCCACGTACAGCAACACAAAACATCCAACGAAACAACAACACAGCACCAAACGTTGTGACAGGACAAACAGAAGCTCAAAAAAGGCCAATATACTGAGCACTAAAACAACGCCATATAGTTCAACAGTTAAGCGCTTTCAACCAGTGTATCTGGTCTTCTTCAGAACTGTTGAACGCCATCACTAAACAGTTTAAATAAACTCTATGGCGCCAAAAAATAATTAATATTTAAAGTGGTAGTATAACATAAAATAAAATAAAAATGTATTAAAAAGTATGTTGAAAAAAGTGTATGCCCAGCCCATTCACGTGGAATAATCAAATGTACAATATATCAAAGTATATATTTGTATTCAACACATAGCTGTGTCTATGAGATAATATTTACAAATATAAATATAGAATGTACTAAGTAAAAACTCATACTAAACAGCGTAACTGATGTACATGAAAAAACCGCTCCTATGCCCGTAAATCATATACTGTGTCTTTATAATCTAAAACGCTCGTACAGTGTATACTCTAATGTAACCTAATATCAATTTAATAGAATCATTGAAGTAATATAATCATATTAATAAAGTATATGATTAATATAATATAAAGAGCGTGGAATACATTAATTAAATGAACTATTAAAATGTTAATGTAAAGAAAGTGAATATATAAATATTAATACTATAATCATAATAAAAATAATAATAATAATAATACATATCATGAAGTGGAAATATTTAAAACAGATCTTATAATAAATTATGAGGTTTAAGTCTATAAATATTGTATCTGAAAATATTATATATATAATAAATATATAATAAATAATATATAATAAAATCTCATGTGCAGTATATGTTAAGTAGATGTTGAGTATAAAAATCATACTTAAAAAATATATATATTCTACACTGCAGTTAATTAACTTAATTATAAATATTACATTAAAAAATTTTACATTAAAAAAAAATTTATTATAAAAAGTTTTTTGTTATAAAAAATTTTTTATTTTGGGAAATATTGTGTAGAATGTTATGTATATAAATTATTTACACTAAGATGGTATATGTTAACTCTCTTAATATCAAACAAAGTAAGTAATAGTTGTGTTTTAAAAATATATTAAAATAATGTGTTTGAAATAGTGTGTTTAAAATAGTAACTGAGAGAAATATCCAGTTATAATCACATTTTCATTCCATATAAACTATATATTAAAATATATTATACTGAAAATAACAATAATATATTAATTTGTTAATATATTAATCAAATAAGACAACTGTAACCAGGGAAATCAAACATTTAAAATAATAATGATTTGGTTGAAATGAATTCATTTAACCCTGGTGGGGTGGTGGCATCAAGAAAAAATTGCCACCAAGTTTCTCAATATGCTATCAATCCTTTTAAATCACCTCCCCTAGGGTCATTCCTAATAACTTCTAATATAAGAAATTTAAACGTGTGTTTCTCTCCACATAATTCAATATGCCTATACAGGGCATTGGTCTTATCCCTATTCTTGATACAATATATGTGATTGTAAATGCGTTTTTCAGACACCGTTCTGTTCTTCCTACATAAAATGCCGTACAGGTCTCACATTTAGCTAAATAAATAACTTGTTTAGTATTACAGTTACCATTCTTACGATTAATTAGAGTCCTATGCCCATTTTGTAATACGATTTTATCCTGCATGGACATGTAAGTGCATTGATTACAGGATCCACATTTACTACTTCTAAGTCTACTTGATTTTTTGACTACTCGTGTTTCAAACAATTTCTTTAAATTGTTCCCCATCCTGTATACGAACCTAGGTTTGGTACCCAATATTTTAACTAAAATAGGTTCACTACTTATTAAGTACCAAAACCTACTAATGGTACGCTTAATAACATCTGCACCTACATTATAAGTTATTATACATGCTCTGTGAAAGTTAGAATGTACATTTTCTATATTTAATCCGGAATCAATTTCCAAAACCATATTTTTTATCTCACCTGAGCCTATTAAAGGTTTATATTTACTACCCCAATTTCCAATAACATAAGACAATACATTATCCATCATATCTGATGGATATCCTCTCTGTGTGAACAACTCTTTTATATATTCTAGTTCATTATGTAAGTTTTCCTGTTCAGATACCATTCTGGCCGCTCAAATGCACTGCCCCTTAAACACATTGTATTTGACTTTCGGTGGGTGACAACTAGTATAATCCAAATAATTATTGGAAAAAGTCGCTTTCCTGTATATATTAGAGCACACCTTACCCTCATCAATGGTTATATATGTGTCTAAATACGGCAATCCTTTAGAATCATATGAGTGAGTGAATTTTAAATATTCACTACTATGATTGATATATGTTATAAATTCCAATAATTCATTCTCATCGCCTTGCCATATCATATATATGTCATCCAGAAACCTCGAATAATAGTGGACATACTTAAAATATTTGCTCGTAAATAGCTTACTATCTTCCCAATAGAGCATTACCAGGTTAGCGTAGATAGGGGTGCAAGCCGCCCCCATAGCTACGCCCCTGGTCTGTCTGAACAACTCACCCTCAAAAAATATAAAATTATTGTCTAAAACTAAACTCATCAATTCTGAAATCAATCGAATGGTATCCCAATCTAAATCAGTATGTCTTATCAAACTATTGGAAAAAGCTTCTAAACCCTCCTCTTTAGGAATACATGAAAAAGGTCAATCACATCAATTGTAACAATAAATAAGGGAACATCATACTTAATTTCTTTTACTGGATATTTGGAGAGAAAACACCAAGAATCTTTAACCATATGATCAATTAAAGTGTAAATATTTTTTAATTTTATGTCAATGAATTTGCCTATTAAAAAAGTTTTAGAGTAACTAACAGACACTATAGGTCTTAAGGGGGGGTTCTGAGAATCTTTATGTGTTTTAGGTATGCCTACCATAGTGGCCACCTTTGGATGTAATACTCTAATATAATTATAAATTTCCTCTGTGATTCTTCCTTCTAACCAATACTCTTCTATATATGAGTCTATTCGTTGATAAGCTATATGTAGCTCATTAATTGATATAGTTTTGTAATTACTTGTAGAATGTAAAATATCATAAATTTTTTGGGTGTACATCATACTATCATATATAGCTATACCCCCCCTTGTCTGGTTTCATTATTCTAATACTAGAATCATTTCTTAACTTTGATAATAATATTGTCTATTCATGATTCAAATTCTCTATTTGCGTTATTTTATACAAATTAGTATATTCACTATATATTTCCCTAGTTACAACTTTATCATAAACATCTATAATAGGGTGATTAACTGGAGTGAACTTGCTTTTTACTGAAAACTCAGATTTCACTTTGTCATTATCTCTTTCGTTGTTATGATTATATTTCTTGTCATTAAAGAAAACATCAAGATTGATTTTCCTGATATATTTCTTAAAATCAATCAATGTTTCAGTCAATTGAAATTTAGGGTTCGGAATATACTTCAAACCCTTCTCAAACAATCTAAAATGTACTTTCTCTATACCAATGTTTGAATAATTAAATATTTTAAAATTATTATAAGAGTAAACATTACCATTAGTCATAATTTCATGACTATCCATATTGTTGTTGATATGACTAGTATATAAATCTGTTGTGTAAATTGGAATACTTTCTATCTTATTGTCTACACAATCATCATCTTTAATTAATATTTGTGATTTTTCTTTTCCCAGTTTCTCCTTCTCAGATATACTTTCCGATAAGTATCCACATATGGGGGATGTATATCCTTTGGGTACTCCTGAAAATCCCTACCATCACTATATCGTCTTACATTGTCAAAATTATTAAAATTATTAAAATTGTTATTAGCACAACCTTCATATGTTTCCTGTTGTGTATGGGCATTATCATAATGTTCTGTCAGTATCGGGGATCGGTGTTTAGGCCAAATATAGGCCAATTTCATCTGATATTGTTCACAGTCCCTTTTCATTTTGTTGTTTTTCCTTTGACATAAATTAAATGCCCATTTTTCCACTTCAATGTATTGTTTTTTATATAATTTCTCCCAATCTTTAAATAATAAGTCATTAATTATACTAGTATTTAAATTATCCACTTCATCAGTCAATTTACTCAATCTTTCATCATAATATTTCATTAATAATCTAATGTAATTAAATCCACATTCATCAAAAAGTTTGTTAAATTCATCCCTACCCATATCAGTCAACTCAATTCCTAATGGTAATTTAAAAAATCTTAACCCCTTTGGCACTATTTTATTGTCCAAGCATTTGTGCAAATACATATTGTCCGCCTTTAGACCATTGATGGTCTTTAGTTTCTTCCCCAACGAATATATCATTGACTTTAGACCACCAGTCTCAGTTCTTTTTTCTTCATGTAGATGTGTGGCCTTACTAGGCCCATCAACTTTGTCCAAGTTAAAGTCAAAAGTTAAGAATTGGTTAAATAAATTGTGTTGGCCCGTCTCCATAGTCATAGGTTTAGACATTTGTGTGGGTAGGATTCGTGAAGTACAATCTTTGCCCTTAAAATTAATGTTCGATTCAGTTACAGCTGAATAAGTTCTGGTAGGTAACAATCTCTTTGGTTTAGTACCTATCCTTTTGGCCTCTAAGTCCATGTCATATAATGAAAAATCGAAGGTGAAGTCTGAAATATTAACATTGCTGCTTGATGAAGGTGTAGGTATGTCAAGTCCCTGAGATCTGCTGTGGTGTCGAGATCTTTGTCCGTTAGGGATCTCAGGGCTGACATAAGGTTGATTACCTTTACAATCTACACCATTAACCTCTTTATTTCCCACAACATTAGTCAAATTGGAAGCATTCTGCTCTTTCAAACCAGCATTCAAATTAGTGTTGGTAATAGTATAGCCAGCGATTTCGTTAACAGAATGTGATGGAATATTATTGCTGGCTGGAGAAATATGTATGTCATAGTGGGAATGTGCACCAGTCTTAACGTTAGAATTTACTTCTCCCGATAACAGTCTACATATTAATGCTGTAAGATTAGATACTTCACCTTTTCGTGCTTGTAATTCAGCATGGATGTGATCCAAATCGTTCTCCCCATTGTGCGCACGATCAAATTCTTTCCTAGGCGTAGGATTATCGTTACTACCTGGATTGCTGGCAATATCACCGGTGTCATCCGAAGTGTGGTTCGACATCAGAAACAAATAAGTGCAATAACACTGTAAGATATCTTCGGTATCACCAATAAGCGTAGTAGTCACCAGTCTTCACAAGGTAATAAAAAAACGATTTATTATATCCACTGAACGCCACGTACAGCAACACAAAACATCCAATGAAACAACAACACAGCACCAAACGTTGTGACAGGACAAACAGAAGCTCAAAAAAGGCCAATATACTGAGCATATGTGTTGAATACAAATATATACTTTGGTATATTGTACATTTGATTATTCCATGTGAATGGGCTGGGCATATACTTTTTTCAACATACTTTTTAACACATTTTTACTTTACTTTATGTTACACTACCACTTTAAATATTAATTATTTTTTGGCGCCATAGAGTTTATTTAAACTGTTTAGTGATGGCGTTCAACAGTTCTGAAGAAGACCAGATACACTGGTTGAAAGCGCTTAACTGTTGAACTATATGGCGTTGTTTTAGTGCTCAGTATATTGGCCTTTTTTGAGCTTCTGTTTGTCCTGTCACAACGTTTGGTGCTGTGTTGTTGTTTCGTTGGATGTTTTGTGTTGCTGTACGTGGCGTTCAGTGGATACAATAAATCGTTTTTTTATTACCTTGTGAAGACTGGTGACTACTACGCTTATTGGTGATACCGAAGATATCTTACAATGTCGCATTAATGTGTACACAGTGGTATAGATCATTTATTCTTTAACAATACATTATGCCATGTTTGCTGTATCCTACATTTCCACATTCATTCCTTATTAACATAGGCTCACACCTTTTGTCAATAGTTGTATACATTAACTGATGATTGTACGTGCCTCTACATATACTCAGATCCATACTGACAAACAATTTTACCTCTGACACATGAGCATTCACTGACTTTCACTGATGTGCTGTAATGATGCTCACAGGAGTGTCCACTGCTCAGTAATGAGCATGGTGTGTGACATACACCTGCGGTTGTTTATTCAACATTTGCAAGACAAGCTATGTGTATATGACTGAAATTCTTAACTTGCTTACCTATGGTTGTTGATGTTACATGATTGCACATTAATGTGCATCTGTGACTTATACATGCTCACTTCTGTGGACATCAGCAGTCAGTCCACCCATGTGACAGACACCCATTTGCTTAAATATATTTTCAGATGGCTTCAACAGCATTCTGTTTGCTGTATATATGCATTTACTATGAGTCAACTTACCTTATTATCCTGTTTTCCCTGATGTGGGCCCAGGTTGTGCATCTTACTTCCACCTTCATATTTCCGTATTATATTTTGCAGATATGTTGGTCTCTGTTGCAATCATTGTCATTTATTACATTGCTAACATGGTGAAAATTTATTTATTTATTTAACATTTGTTTATTGGGAAAGTCCAACTTGGAATGAAGCCAATTTTCAGTGGAGGCCCGGGAAAAAACACTGCAGACACGTCTTTGTAACATGGGAAGAAACCGGAGTACCCAGAAGAAACCCACGTGAATGCAGGGAGGACATGAAGACTCCATACAGAAGGCAGCCCAGCTGAAAATCAAACTGGAGAACCTCTTGCTGTAAGGTGACAATGCTACTGCTGCACCACTGCTCTGTCCATGTGTCAAATGTATGTCTATTTTACAGATGCGGTACATCTGCACACTAGTCACTGGCTGCTACTTGCAATACACCCTTGTTCTCATTATACTTGTGTGTTGATCAGTGTACATTTTTGAAATCCATGTGCACAACCTAATTTCTTTTAGCTGTGATATTACATTTTTGCAAATATTCTCACATGCCATTGCTGTCTGTATGTCTATTGACATTGCTTTCATGTACATTCCATTTAGGCCACTGATAATCATACATATACATGTGCACCTGTGTGTTGCCTTTGACATGGCATATGTGTGTCACATATATGTATTCCATTACACATACATATAGATACATATAGGTATCCCACTATATGTTTATTGTGGTTGTGTATTTAGCAGCCATTTTGCTGCTCTGTTGCACTGCTGCTGTTTGGCACTGCGCTTGGCTGTTTGCCTTTCACAGGCTGGCAGTTTAGTTCTGTCCTCTGCTGGAGTTATCTAGCATTTTTAGATCTGCATTTGCTCATACATGATGTCATTTGGCTTATACTTGCACTGCTGATAGACTACTTGGATATATGTTTATTTATCTAATGATCCTTATTTATAGGTTCATAGGTTCATAGGTTCATACCTTAGGCCTATCGAGGGCATTACAAAGCCTAGCCCCCATAATTTTGTGGCTTGTGCACTTTAGTATAGGGGAACCCCCATTATTTTATTTTGCCCAGCCTCTGTTGAGCAGTGACACTGGGGTAATCCCTAAATTTATATCATCCCATCCATTCCATTCAAGATTTCTTTCTCTTGAACAAGGCCAGCGAGTGCTCTGCCTCACATATACCGGATTTTTATTCCACAGCATAGGAGTCTTTGGGTGATGAATCTATCCCCTCCAGCCCGTAATATTAATAGCAGCAGGTAGAGTTTAAGTGCCCTGGCGCCTGGGCGTGGCTAGATTTTGATTTTTTATATCACATCAACATCAAATCTGGGTTGGCCTTGTGTTAGGCAAAGGTCACCTCTGAGCAAAACCCAGCGGGCAAGAAGCTGAGTTCTTTCAGTCGGGAGGCATAGACGCTTGCCCTTGGAGGACAGTTTGAGACTTTATCTTTTGGTGCTCTCCACGTGGCCTTGTGGGCTGCAGCTGCAAGTGTCGGGTGGTCAGATTTCAATCATGCATTGTTATGCTGCTGAATTGGTTGGGAGACTATGAGATGAGTATGGGAGAGATGACCCTTGATCTGGAAGATGAGGTGGCCTTCATGATAAGGTGGGTGTGTGACTTTAGTCTTCTAACTACTTTAGCTACATGGGTGTCGAGAAATTCAGACTGGGTCCCTCAACCCTTCTCCCCTGATCTGATGATAACCTCTTCTGTACAGGCCACTGGTAGTGGTATTTGGTAGCTAGGGGTGTTTCCCGCTTTGAAGATATTTTTGGCATTTGGCAGTTATTACTGGGCCTGCCAGGCTCTGCCACCTGTGAGTTTCTTCTGTGAGACCTTCTGGAGGATATTTTCAGATGTGTTTTCTCTTTGTTAGGCCCAGTCAGTCCTCACAAACTTGTTTGTTCTATAACCCTCCTGTGTTTGCTTGTACTTGGAAAAGTAGATGCCAACAAAGAGTGGAGCCCAGGACTGCTTGTGTCCTACCATGGTGCGTTGCAGGCTTTGAGTGCAACATGGGCGCAAGCCAGTTTGCTGTGGGTTCTGTCCTCAGCCAGTTTGCAACCCATCTTGTGATGTATGGGTTAACATTTACATTTAGCTTTTTTTCAATTCAAGTGGAGCCAGGTATTGTATCAAATTCCTTTCGCAACCATGGTGACTGTGTATGGACTGCCTTCCACCTTTCCCTCATCAATGAGTTTGGTTCGAAAAAAGAAAAGTCAAAATTAGAAGGCAGGCATGATCTGCAAAAGCCAAACTGGGATGGATCAAAATCCAATGTCTTCCAATTCCTATGTCTTTATTCCATTATGATCCATGGGCAGTCTCCATGGAATTGCAGATAATCAAGCCCGGTCTAATGGGCGGTATTTATTGAATTGGAGCACGGCACAGGTGGTTGTGAGTTGGGAATGAGTTGCGCCACGCTGATCCAGTGTATCCTCTGAGATATTGTGGTGATTACAGCCTGTCGGGTTTACAATTTAATGAGCCGGTGAGTTGAGTTAGTGGAGCACGGCCGGGGGAGGTCATCGGGGAAGATGGATTTTGTTGGAGAGAGCAGTTCTCACTTGGTACTTGAGAGTTTTTGGGGGCTGCAATTGCAGTAAGCAGTTATAGATTTGGGGGGAGGGGGGAGGATTGGATTTCAGGTGTCATGTCAGCCATGTCATATCTCTGGTATGTCGGATCAGTAATTTTCACATTTGTTGAGGCCTTATTTCTACAAACATATCTGGAGTCTATTTTCTTTTAAAAGCTAAATAACTATTGAATTTCTTTATGAGAGTCTTTAGTTTTCTTAGCTATTTTTTTTGGAAGATTTTACTTTTTCTGATTTTTTTAGTTTTATAGTTTTCAAGGGTGTCTTTCCTTTTTGTCTTTTCTTTTTGAGATGTTGCTCTTCCTTGGAGCTTGTTCCTGTTTTGTTTGTTGGCTTTGTTTATGGCTGGGGTCCTTTGAGTGGCAGCTTGCCTTTGTATGTTTTGGGATTGCCTTATCCATGCAGTCCTGCAGGTGCGTGTCCAAGGAGTTGCAGTGAGAGGCATTTTGTAAGTGACTCCTTGACCGTTCTGTTCGGCTCGGCTTTTCCACACCTTAAAGGGTCACCACCACTAGTTGAAGTCGAAGTTCGTCAGCTTTTTCTTCTTCTTTACTGTGTCAGGGAGGATTCAGTGGTTGATTGGGATATGAAGGACCTGGTGATGATCTTATCTGTATAGTGATCTTGTGTGTGAGGTGTCACTGTGCAACATACATTTACCATTAGTCATAGACATCCATGTGTGACAACTACACAGTTTGCAACATGTCATAACATGATAGTCCATAGGTAAATATGTTTTTTTGCATTTCACCATGACTGGTATGCATCCCCAACCTGATTGACAACTTTTTCAATTGGCAGTATTGTACAGTGTGCTGTCTATCTAACTCACCCGTCCTTACTGTTTTTTTACCATCCATTGTCTGTCATGTGCTGTGATATTTGTTCTATAGGTATACCTGCTATGATGACCTCCCCCATATTTTCCTTGTTTTTACCTTTCCTTATATCCCCCAATAAACAATTAAATAATTACATAAATAAATGGGGTCTACTCCCCAAAAATGTCCATGCCCCTCAGACTTTCCCTCATATCTTCCTATTCCAACATCCCTCTTGTGTGTCCCTCTTCTTCACCCATACCCCACATTCTTCACCCATACCCCACATTCTTCACCCATACTCCACATCTGCCTTTCTATCTCCCACTTTCCTTGAGTGTGTGCATCACCTGTTTTCCCTACACAAGTCCTGCACCCATTGTTACCTAATGTTAGCTGTGGAGATGTGGCCATGATTGCCATTCACCTTTATTCATTTTTTTTGTAAGACATTTTACGGATTCCATCAGAATCTGTAAATGCAAGCAAGTACCTTCCATTAGAAAATGTATTTATTTATTTAACAGTTGTTTACCGGGAGTGTCTGACTGGGCCAGAGGCCCATTTTCATTTGAGACCCAGGGAGAAAAATTCCACATACAATATATCAGACAAAAACAAGAATTTACAAGATAAATTGGTTTACAATATAGTTACAGAAATTCCAAGACCATCAGACTACAAAAATTATACATGATTATAAAATGATGATAATACAACACATATGTTGAATAAGATACAAGATTATTCAAACAGTGCCAGTGTGAAACATAGACAATGATGCAAATGAGTTGTTTAACAGTTATTGTATAGTGATACAGAGTAGTGTGGGAGATATGGGTAAGGGGTACTTAAGTAGGGAATTACAGAGTAAGTGTACTAGATTTTCAGGAGCCCAGTGCATGGGTGGACACATTGAATGTGTTGGAACAGAATCATACCTCGACAATAATAAGAGGCAAGAGGTAGGGGAAGAAGTTTTACCCAGGAGAAGTACAAGAGCAGAGCCATTTGTTTCTGAAGTGATCCATTAGGAGAAGTTTGAAACTCTTATCTTTGTTTGAGCTAGGAATATGTTGAGGGATTGTGTTCCAGATTTCTGATATCTTATGTGAGTATACTGACTCCCCCTGAAGAATTATTTGCAGTAGCAGTTTTTCACAGGATCTTAAAACATACCTCTCAAACTGGAAACATCAAAAGTCTGGACAAAGGCCCATGAAAAGTAGGTACAACTGGCCAAAAATCGGGATTCTGATTAACATAAAGTTTGCATATATAATCATGTAGCTCCACCAACTCCGGTGGAATTGTGGGATACCAACATAAAGCCTGAAGTCACTAAACAACAATAAATAATGGCAGCCATTTGAATTTCAGACTTCATATCCCTCAGAAAATACATGATAATGCAAAACCTGTTATTCTAGCAACTATCCACACTGATAACTCAGAAAGTAAAACCACTGCACAAAGTTTGAAATTACCATAGTTTTATTAAATACAATTAAAATAGACTTAGTGCTTTCCTCAGTATGCTAAGGCATCATTAGAGTCAAATTCAAACAATAAAATTACTTCCTATATACTAAGTACATACATCATTTTCTGTCTGTTCTGCTTTGAAAACAATTTTTCTTTAAAAAAACAATGTTAAAACATTTCACTTAACATATCTAAAACTTTTCTTAAAAAAAACAAACAACATTTACGAACTTATCAGCCAGGCTACAACTGTAGCAATTGTGATGGTAGCAATATATATATTTTAAATATTTTTTACTCTATGTTTCAAAATACATGCTCTTGAGATGCTGTCATTAATCCCCAGCTTATTCTTGGCATTCAAACATAATTACCATTCTGTTTCTTTTATTTGTAAATCTAAATCTGGGTCACCACCCCTTCCTTCAATGAATACTCGATCTAACACAGAAAATATAAACTTTTTGAAGTTAATGCATTCATTACTGTGCATCTACAGGGCACTATTCAGCTTCCATTTCTTAATGTCCCTTTTATGCTCTGCTATCCTCTCTCTTAAATGTCTTGTGGTCTTGCCCATATAAAAGGCTGTGCATGAGACACACGTAGCCACATAAACCACACATTTTGTGTTATAGTTACATACACCAGGGCATTGCAAACATCTGTCAGATGTTATAATTTCAATGTAGGGACCATCATTAATAAACCTACATGATCTACATGCACCACATTTGTGCATTTTTGATTTGTATGCTGCACTCAAAATTCCTGTCAAAATTCCTAACAGAAAAGTGAGTGGATGGCTACGTACACATTCCATCAACTCCATGGAGCACATAACTGTTATGCACCAGTTTTATAACCTTGCAATCTTTCCAAATGTACTTAGTGCAATAGATCTCACCCACATCCCTATAAAGACCCCATTTCATCCAGAAGCCGACAAGAACATTAACCAAAAGGGGTGGCCATCGCTGAACTGCCAGTTCATGTGTGCAGCAGATGGCAGCATAATAAGCATCATGGCATCACACTAAGAAAGTATCCATGATGCTGTCATAAGGAGGGAAAGTGGTGTCAAGGACACATTCCAGCAAGGTGAAATAACTGAGGGACTTCAACTGATAAATACAGGAACACAGCTAGAATGTCAGTTAAGGACAGCCCTCTCAACAGTACCCATGCTGACAACATATGTGTCTACTCCCCACAACAGGTGATAATGACCTCAAGCAGAGAGTCATCAAACCCTGTAGAGAAGGCCTACAATACAATGCATGCAACAACATGAAATACCATTGAGTGTGTGCATGGTGTTCTGAAAGCTAGGTTCAGATGCCTGTACACTTCCGGGGTGCATTGCAATACACACCTGAGAAGGTAGCACAGATCAGGGAACTGTGTGTGCCATGCTGCACAATATGCTAACAACAACGCATGGCAGTCTTTCAGCTGCTGGTGTGTGTGGACAACCCCAAGAACCCCTGATGCCTGAAGATGGTATCCCATAGGTATCAGAGGAGGAGCAGGAGAACACAAAGGGCAGAAGACACAGGTGTAGGATATGGAGGGTGGGACCAGAAGTGCAACAAAGGCAACACATCAGTGTCTGCTACACAACTTTGAGTCATGACAAGCCACACATACAGAAGTATAAACATTAAAAATTGATGTTCAGGTGTTGCCCCAGCACAGATTATATCTAATGGAAATTACCCCCTAGATGTATACACTGAGCATCAGGCATAACAAAATAATTGTAACATATAACAGTATGCACATATACAAATGTATCACAACAGGGATCATCGACTGGGGGTACAAATGAAACAGGTATGTATAGAGTCATATTTGTCTGTCTGTGTATCACAGACAAGGGACACACACTAGTGCTACACATTCCTATCTCTACACTGTAACAAGCAGAAAAAACAGAATCAACACAGGACATAATGCAAAACATTTAATATATATCACAAGCCATACATATCACAGAAAAGTATGGATAAAGTAATGTAATACATGGAGTCAGCTATGCTTATTAAACTATTGGATTCAAAAACATCTGTGAAATACATTCCTATATGTCCATTATAAAAAGATGCAAGCAGAAAAACAGCTCAAGACATAATTCAGTGCTATTGTCAATATCACAAGCAAAACATATCAATATAAAGTATGGATAAACTAATATAATAAATGGAGTCACCCATAGTTAGCAAAAATGTATGTTTCCTGTGGCATCAGACTTAACAAACATAGACAGATGACATTGTCATTGTTCTGCACAGCAACCATAATCTCCACATGGTGAAACTGAGCCTACTAGACAAAGTGGATCAAGTATCAGTTTTACTCTAATGCAGCTTAGTGCAGCCACAGTAATGGCTCAGAATGCAGTCCATTCTGCCTCTACCATATATGGAAACACTTGGCCCAGGTTGGTCCACAGAGGAGACTGTTAGGGTGATGCCACTGTGGGAAGGAGTGTGACTAGGACTTGGCTGTCTGGTCATGACTGCAAGGCCAACACCAGATGGACCAGCAATGAAAGTATCTGCACATTGGAGCATAGACATTAATGCCAAATGGGCAAGGTTTGCTCTGCTGAAAGTGGATCTGTCTGTCCCATGTGGCAATTTGCTAAGCAAAGTCAGGGCATGCAGAACCCTGCTTGGACTACAGCACTGTTGTAGTACTGCCAGATATTCTACAGACCATTCTACAGATAACATACTTTCATTCTATGCAGCCAATTACACTATTTTCCTAAATGTACCTTCACTCATGTCCTTCATGCAGCACACACAGCTGGTGTGCAACACGATCTGAGGCAGGAGCTAGTGAACAGATGTCAGATCCATGATATTGCTGTGAATATTTATTTGCCTCTAGGAGTAGGCAGGCACCCTCTGACATGTGCTCACACTCACCAGCTGTACATCTATGTCTACTGTGACAGGCAGTATCAATGTGTCATGGGGAACTGTCAACATCAGTAGCAGTCTCAGCATGGGTCTGTTGTCCACAGGCCTCATCCTGCACACCATCTGATGTCCCCTCACTATCAGAATGTCTGAACAAGTTTCCCTCCACATCTGAGGCTGCAGGCACATCCACATGACTGTCACCATCTGGGCTGGTCTGTATCAACATGCCAGTATCCTGTGCACCAGTAATACCATACTGCCACACATCAGATCCCACATCAGGAGGGTAAAGGCAGTTGATGTGATAAAATAATAGTCAGATGACACAAATCAGGGTAAAGTGCTTACATCACATGCTGCCTATCATTAAAGAAGTATGACATATATATCTCACTGCAATGTTACAAATAATACTGATTTACCATGAGGTCTTGTCTGTGTATGAGCTGTATAGCATGTATAGATGATTGTTGTAGCTGTTCAGCCCTAGGTATGGATGAATGTTGTAGGTCTTCAGCCCCAGATGATCAAGTATGGGTAGTTGGCACATCACATGTCTGTTCGGACCCACGCGGCCACACAAAGATATTACCTTTTTAAAGTCTGCCAAGTCTCTAGCTAATTTCTTCTTATTGATCATTTGCTGCCTATCATCATAGGCTAATACATTAAGCAATACATTGTCAATCTCAGTCAAGTGGAGTGAATCAGTGTACTTGGCAAAAATCTCACTGCAATGTTACAAATATTTTCTAGTTTCAGAGTCAACTCTCTTTCTTGCATAGCAAAGAAACTATTAAGGAGCCTCATGTAATTGAAACTTAGTTCAACATAAAGCATTTGCCAACATTTCAAAAGTATGGGGTATGCATTACCATAAGTGGGCATGCGGAGAAACCACAAGCCCCTAGGTATTACTTTATGATGGAGGCAGGCCTCCATATGGAGGTGCTGCAATTAGATATGTTTTAACTTATATAAGTCATTCTCAAACTTAATTAAGTAAGTCTCTAAACATACCCCAGTCATCAGGTTTCACAGTTAATGTCTCCTCTGAAAAGGCAGAGCCCAAAGTGGGTTTATCTCCAAAACATATAGCTGTTTAAAGTGTTGCTGCTGACTTGCTCCATTACCTGGATTGAGGGAAAGATTATTTCTAAATGTATAACAAGGTTTAACACCCACTATGCTCTTAACTTTATTATCAGAGAGTAACACAGGCCAAAACTTTTTAACCACATCTCAGACTTGTTGAATGTGGTTACCATAGGTCAAAGACAGTATAACATTAGTAGATACAGCATCTTGTACATTACCCTTATAAGGAACATAAGGGCGATGGAAATAGGGTTGACCTCTGTCAGAATGCATATTAGCAACAGTATTCAGACTATTATCTAACTATCAGCTATGTTATAAAACAGCTTGTGTTCCTCTGCCCTTATCTGATCATTGGGGTACATATGCATGTAGACATTGTAAAGCTTGCACTTGTATATCTCCTATGCAAGAATTTCAGCATCCTTCTGTTGATTATTTATTTAAACCAAGCTTTTATGCTAATTGTAGGTCAAAAAGACTGATTTATCTAGCTAGATATAAATCATGCACACCTTTTTATGTAGGCAAGACAGTTAGAATGCTGAAAGAGCTTATCCTGCAGCATGTAGGAGACATTAAATGCATGGATTTGCTTAATGCATTAGCCAAGCATATTTCCATGGCTCCAGGCCATTCTTTTGTTTTTAGTGTTTTGCAACTTGTATATGTTAACAAGAGAAAGGGAGATTTTAATAATAAACTGGAAAATGTTGAAGCCAAATGGATCGTGAAGCTGCAGGCAGATAAACTGCCAGGAATTAATCTGTTTGTACCTTTAAAACCTGCACTAAAAAACAAAGTATACATCAGTAATTGATGTTTTTATTTTGTTGGTTGATTGATTGATGTTGATTGTATAAATCTATACACTTGTGATGTTTTTTTCTGTGGATCTGATGAAGCAGTGTGTGTGAAAGCACTTATACTTTGGAATAAAATTTTTATTTTTTATTTTTTCTGCCGTGGTAGAAGCTTGGTTATTCTGTTGGACTTTTTACAATATTTCACTGAGCAACCTTTGGCTGTTGGCTATAATTTTTCTGCATAATGACTTTTCTGCATATTTGACATATTTGAGGAATACAACCATAAAACATACCTGACAAGTCCTCATGGGAAGACAGCACTGGAAGAGAGGGATGAAATGCAACTGTTGCTGGGAAACAAAATCATACACATCATCATCATCATCAGCCCCTTTCTCCCATGTGGTTGGGGTGTTATGTCAACTGTTGCCATTTCTCTTTATTCAATGCCATTCTCCTGTAGTTAGGACCAGCTGTATAATGATTAAACTCTTCACCTCCCAAGCACAAGGTTCAAGTCTGACCTCTGTCCAATGCCTGTTTGGAGTGTGTATGTTCTTCCTGTGTCTCTGCGTGGTTCCTTTCACCTTCTGAAAAATGCTGTTTCCATCTCAAACTCACCAAAGAATGGAGCTGTGGGCAGGAGCATAGAATCTACATGGTGTCCTATAAGGGTAAGTGTTGTATAAACCAACCTTTTTGCCCATCTACTGTGGTGAACAGTGTCCTCATGATAGAATAACATGGATCACAGACTGCACACCTTGGCAGGGCTAGCCTCTTGAAGGTGTAAAATATGTCCTCAGGTGATTTCATCTAAAATCCAAAACATAGCATTTGTAATCACATCATTGCCTGCATGGACCATACCAACAACGTTAAAACATACAATTGGTATTACTTAGACTTACCACTCATTTGTGCACTGGCTGGTGATGTAGTTTGCCCTATGAAGTTCACAGTATTAATAGTGGACAATAACAGCAATTACATGTATGAAATATAGATGATAACATACCAGTTACAGACTCCAGATGTTGTGATGTGTGTTGTACTGTGGATCCTGCGGTGAAAAAGTAAAGAGAAAGACTGCACAGTCATGTATGCAGGCAATGGAATAATGACATGATGACATATATGACACAGCAACAAGGGCTGCTGCTACTCACGTGATGTATGGTGCATCTACTATCCAGATGTCCCTATGTAGAAAAACAGTGACATTGATATTGTGCAAGATAGGTCCACTATATATATTGCTGCAACCTATGAACATGTTCCGGTAACAGACCTTCTCTGTCTATTCTTGCACCTGCACAACTTGTTCCCCCATCGAATGTATCTATAGTTTACAATGTTAGGGAGATATCAATATGACAGTGAACAGCTGTGGCATGACATGCGGCTGAGGCAAAAACAGGTAGTAACACTGTATGTTGACACTCACCTACCATTCCCTATTGTTGCTCAGAAGTAGATGGACCTATGAACATTAACACAGACAGGATTACACTTGTTGGTTGTACTACTTGGTCTGTGTTGCAGTTGTAGGAGTATATGTCATTACACTTATGTTCACCATTATCATTACCCTGTGTGAATCTGTGTGCACAATTCAAGTCTGCTGCTGCAAATCCAAAATGACAATACATGAATATGCATGCAACATTGCTATGCAATGAATTACTCTGCAGTCATCCATGTAATGCAAAGTGAGATGTGCATGTTCAGCCTAGTTCTCCTGCTTCTATCCCACCCCCATGTGTGCATTGCAGCCCACTCACTATAAGCAGGGAGGCAAGAAATATTGTGATCTCATCAGGGTGGTCAATAGTAGACCACCATCAGTGGCATCCTTCGATCTCTAATACCATCTTAACCTATTGGCTGCATGGTGGATCATGTCTAAAAAGCACAGGTGACACCCTAATGATATCTATTGTGACCTCCAACCGCATTAATCATATTGCTGATGTCAGCCTACACTTCATTCCTCAATCCTGTATTCCCTGCATGTCTAAGGAGTCTCCATCTATGTTGTCGCAGACCATCTAATACGTCATTTACTTTTTGGGAGAAAATTGTTGACCCTAGGTCTGTTTGCCATCTGAAACACAGTGATATGCACATGTTCATACTCATGTGGGGTCCTAGTTATGCAGATGATTATGTGGACAGCTTATGTCACTGTAAACAGTATGCATTCTGTGCAGTGAAAGTCTATACAACAGTCACTGTGACATATAGTAATGTGACATAAAAAGTTACAACAATGCCTGCATACATAATAGTTTTAAAATCAAAATATGTTGTGGTATGTGTAGAGGCTGTCTGTGTGATTTTAACCCCTGAACCTACATATTCATTGAATGGAAATCCAAAGAAAACAGAATCATGTCACAGGAGTCTGCATGCATGTCACATTAAAATACTACAAAAATATCAATTAGACAACTTATGGAAAGCATCAGGAAACATCAATATCTATAACCAGGCCACAAAAACTACAGATCATTTTTTATATTGAACCAGTAGTTATAAAACTTGTGTTAAGAAACATCAATGAATAAATGTCCATAACAGCAAAAGGAAATAGTACATATGGATACTGTTGGAACCTGTAGGTTTCCTTACATATACCACAGAGTGTATGGAGTCACCCACAGGACATATGGATAAGCCGTATAGCTGTCTTTACATACTGTTCACCTTTGCTCTATAAATTTGTCTGTACAACTGCATATGGAAAATTAATGGATGTCCTTAATGCAGATGGCAGCACCTGTGCGCATAAAGATAAATCAAGCAGCACTCCAGTAAGTAACAAGCATGTGTCTTAAAGCACACATTTTCAATAAGAATATTTTATTTATTTTCCATTTGTTTACTGGGACTGCCTGACTGGGCCAGGAGCCCATTTTCAGCAAAGGCCCATGGGAAACAAGCTCCACGACTCAACAATTGTAACATAACAAGTAAATGCAATAGCAAATAACAATTCATCACACATAGCATCCTAACTCAGTAACTAGTCATATATATATATATATATATATATATATATATATATATATATATATATATATATATATATATACACACACACACACACACACACACACACACACACACACACACACGCGCATGCACACACCAAAAATACAAGACATTTAGTAATTAAGCAAACATATAGAGTTCAATTAGAATATAATAAAATATGATGTAAGAAACATAAAATATACTTCTTGAGCATTAGATTGATTTTAAGTTGAATATCCAAGGACCCATAGGTGAGTATACTAAAAAGGTTGCAGGCATAACTAAGATGTATTCTTGATTGTCTTGAGTTATATGAGAAACTGTGTATAGGAGAGGTATATATGAGAAAAGTCAAGGTTTGGTGAGAAGAAGTGGAATTATATATGAGGAGAGAGAGTGTTATAATATAGAGTTATGACTGAATAATCCTGGGGTAGTTTAGGAACAGAGCCAGTTTTTGGTTAGGTGTTCCTTGAGGAGAAGTTTGAAATTGGGAAGGTTAGTAGTGTTGAGTATGTGTTGGGGGATAGAGTTCCAGATTGTTGATATTTGTGTGGAAAACAGAGGATCCCTGAAACTATTTTAGGATTTAGCAACTATTAGTAGAAGCTTGTTGGATGAGTGCAATGCTCAATTGTTGAGGTAAGGTTGAACCAAGTTTCTGAGGGCAGAGTAGTTGTCTGGTTGGTGAATAATGGTGTGGGCAATAGTAAGTTGATTAATAGATAAAAGCTTGGGAAATTTGATCTATTTTAGATTCTGGAGTACTGAGCAGTAGTGTGATCTACTTGAGTGGTTTGTAGCAAACCTAGCTATTTAATTGTAGCAGGCCTCTAAAAAGGTCTGATTTTTCTAAGGTTTGTAAAACTGGGGGAGGCATATAGCAGAGTGGATTTTAGATGTGTTCTGGGTATAGAGTGTCTGGAGGTTTGTGAGAGGAATCAATTGGCTCTGTACAGGGGGCCAAGTTTGATGTGAACCTTTTTGATGGCCTGGGCTATGTGTTTGACATATTTTAGGAAGTTATCAATAGTGACACCTAGCAGTTTAGTAGGGCCAATGGATTTGATTTTGGTATTGTTAGCGGACTGGATGATAAAAGGGAAGGGGAAGCTCAGTTGTTTTGCTGTTTGAGAATTGCATTAGTTTAGTCTTGTTAGGGTTAAGTATTAGTTGATTTTCAGTGAGATGCTGTTCTATATCTGTAAAGGATTTTTCAGATGTATGCAGGAGCTCAGGGAGGAAGGAGACAGCGCAGGTGAGGGAGAATTCATCTGCATATTATACAATGGTGGCTGAGTTGGTGGCAAAACTAAGTTTATTGGTGAAAATTGTAAAGAATAATGGTTCAAGAATCGATTGTTGTGGGACTCCAACTGAGATTCGTAGTAGGAGCAAAATCTCATTTTGCTACTCAACTGCTTGTTTGCGGTCAGGCAAATAGCTGAGAAACCATGAAATGGATAGTTATGAGAGGTTTAAAGAGACTAATTAATGAGAAGTTTTTGATGTGACAGTGTATCTAAGGCCTTAGACATGTCAAGGAATAAAGATGATACAAATTGTCCATTGTTTCTAAGTAGGTTAACTGAGTCTGTGAAGCTTATATGAGTGGTTGTGTTTTGGCCTGAAACCATGCTAGTAATTGGAGAAGAGGTTATTGTTTATTAGACAGAGTAGTAGTTATGAATGAATGCACTTCTTGATAATTTTGGCTGTGGGGGGAGGGCAGCAATTGGTCTATAGTTTGAAAATGTCTGTAGAGGGCCTCCTTTGTGCAAGGGATGATATATGAAATTTTCCAAAGTCTGGGGATATGTTGTTCATAGATGGAGCAGTTAATTTAGAGGGAGACTGGATAAGAGATGGCATCTGCTGCCAGTTTAAGAAATTAATTGGGAGAAGGTCTGCAGCAAGTGATGTGGGTTTTAGTTTGTGGAGGAGCTTATTTATGTAGCTAGCTTGAATTGATGTGATGGAGAAAGACTTGGGGTGAGAAGCAGAAATGGTGGGAACATTTAGTGGGGTGTAGATGTCATTTTTTCATAGAGACAGTATTGATCTAGTAAAGTGTAGGTTGAATTGGGTAGCTATGGATTCAGTGGTGTTGGAGAGCATGGGGGTTGAGATAGTGCATTGTCCAGGATTTAAGAGTTGTTTAATGGTGCCCCAGAATTTTTGTGGGTTGTTTGGATGTTTTTGCTGTATAGTAGTGTAGTACTTTTTGCCATTTGTAGTTTGTTTTTTTGACTACTTTTTTTAACTGATAGTTTAGAAATGTGGTGGTTTGGATGTTTGATACAGTGACCAGGCCCTGTCTCTCTCTGTATCATGAGTAGTTTAATATATTTTGTTAACCATTGGATAGGTTTTGATTTTGCACAATCTTTTCTGAGGAGGCCAGGTAGTTAAGGATACTGAGAATTTATTTGAAATATTGGGCAGCATTTTCTAAATTGAGGTGCTTTAGAGGGGTTGAGTCACATTGTTTTAAGAAGGTGTTGAAGATTTCGAGGGATAATTTTTTGTTTGCAGTACAGCAGTGCCCATAATTTAGCCAATATTTATATACAATATTTTTAGTAGGGCTTGTTTTGTGCCTGAGAAGATATGTGGGCATGTGGTCACTAAGAGTGTCTGAGATGCACCCAGAGTGGTGACATCAAAAGAGTATATTTGTGAGTGTCCAATCTAGGATGGAATGTTAGTAACTATGTTTATCAATTCTTGTCGGAGAGCAGATTATTTCAGAGAAACTGAAGAGGTCAGTAACATATGTTGGGTTTTTAGAGGTGCAGGTAAGCCAGTCAAGGCTAAAATCTTCTAAGATGGATGTTTCTTGGTTAAATGTAGAGGATGACCAGTAAAGAAGATTTTCAGTTATAGAGGCATTATTGCCATGGGGATGTATGCTGCTATAACTATGATGCTTTTGTTATTGTTTAGTTGGAGGAAGGTGACTAGTAATTCTGAGTTGTCTATATTGGGAGGGTATTTTTCTAAGCATTCCAGGGTTAGTGCATCTTTGTAGACAAAAGCTATACCACCACTGTGTTTATGATTCCTGTCAAGTCTATGGATATTATATCCATGTGTTAGGATTTCTGTACCAATGACATGGGGTTTTAACCAGGTCTTGGTTATTACTGCAATATCAGAGGAGTAAAGACTGAGGGTTGCATGGAAATCCTGGACACTGTTAAGAATGCTTCTAAGATTAATATTAATAAGGTCAGAGCTGTTGTGTGGGAGATTAAATATATTTTGAGTGGAGGAATCGTCATGTACATGGAGTGTCTGTTGTTGTAGTTGAAGACCTGGAACTGGGTGTATGTCACCACTTAGATGAGTAGAGATATTTTGAAAATAAGTAAGTGTGAAAGTTTAGGTAGTAATTTGGCATATTTGCATAGTAAGGTTTGGGCTGATTGTGTTTGTGAGAAAATTTAAGTAAGAATAGTTCCAGGGGAATTGTTATATAGGTGATGATATTACAATGCCTAGGGAAATGTTTGCATGAATGTTGATTGATAATGTGTGAGAATAATTATGAGAAACTTGCATGGAGTGGTAGGAGGTAATTAGGTAGGTCATAGACAGTAGGCTGAAAAGAAGTGTGTGCAGAAGTACCATATTGGCTAAACTATGGGCACTGCTGTACAATTCTATGTGGGGTATGAGGTGCTAATTAGTAGAATGTGAGGCTTTTAGGGGAGGTAATTAATTAAATATTAATTAAATATTAAGTTATGGGAAAGTGAGCAGATGTAATTGAATGTGGTGTTGATAATATGATTGGCTGGTGTCATAATGTTGTGTTTGTTTGAATACAAGTTAGGTGTAGTGAGGGTGAGTGAAATTTTGGGGTAGGGTAGGAGAGTGGAGTGAGCCCAAGCAGAGCAAGGATGAACTGAGTAGGAAGAGACACAACAGCAGAAAGATAATAAAAAACATCTGTTTTTATGGTATGGTTTAAAAAGGTGCAGTTAAGAATAAGTAATGTTAACAGAGATCATATTCCCAAAAAAGAAATGCTAGCAGGTGCTGATTTACCTAATCAACTGCCTATGACTTGGATATAACAGAAAGTAAGAGCACCTAATAAGATTCCATCTTTAAGTACAGTTTGTGCCATATGTAATAATGATGTTCATTAAAATTCTAGGATTTGGAATCCCATTTGCACACTTCAGCATAAGCTCTCAAAATCTGGTGCAATAACCAATAGCTCAGCATATCAGGAAGGTGCTCTGGGCAAGTACCCAATACATATCAGTAAACTGTGCCATGTGTAGCACATGCTGGTTATCTTCCAATGATCTGATAACATGACATAAGCTCCACTTTTAAATACTAATTTTGATACATTTACATATCAGACTACTGTTATCTGTGAACTGAGTGGGACCTCAGGGAGCATTTTTCAAATTGTAATATGTTTTGCATTGTAGTATTGAAAGTATTGAAATGGCTATTTCCAACAGGCATTGATGTGTCCAGGATCCCAATTGAACCAAGGAGGAGACCACACAGATGCTGACTGTGTACACTGGAGTGGAGCACTGGATGAGAGCCAAGTCAAAGAACTTAGAGATGATCGACATTTGAAACTGGATTGTGAGGGAGCACCGATGACAGACAGGGATTGCCCGGACTGGAGTGCAGGTTCACCACTATTATGAGGATCTTCATTGGAGGGACACAGAGGAGATTTGCCAGAGGGTCATCAAGATGTGGACACAGCCAGTGGATCCCTACTGTAAGTGTCACAATCCTAGGTATAGATAAGCATTCCTACAGAATGAAGAGATATAGCTGTGTCCCAAATATATCAGCTACATGACTTGTATAACCGTTAAGTAACTGTTCTGACAATGAGCTCATCTGGATAATTAAGAAAACATGGTAACTACTTTCCAGATAAATATGGGTTCTATTCCCATGTTGTTAATTTATTTACTGCTTATAATACACATAATTCTGAACTTTGTAGATGTCCATTTTCCAACATATAACAACATAATTTCACATGTCAACTATTGTCATGTATAACTAATGCCTATAGAGCCTAGGATGGTGAATACTACACATTTCATAGTTATCCATTATACTACGACTGTATTGTCTACTCTACCTGTATATGTCTGGATAGTAACTCATAAATAACTTATTTATTATATTCCTGCTAATACACTGAACATTCTTACTACAGTCCCATTTGTTTAAGCCAAGTGGCATGCCTGTCCAACTGATTAAACATATGTTTTGCAGTTATGTGTTGATAGCTGTTATTTAATTACATTATAATAGCTAATAAGGGTCAGAACTTTCTGTAGTCAACCATTATCCACAGGAATATGGATATGCACATGTAGTACCCATTTGCTGAAAAGAAACGTGTTCTCTGCTAGCTTAGCCTATAGGAAAATCAGACAATATTCTTGGCATGGGTTCAAATCCACACGGGGAAACATATTGTTATGTTGTTATCTTTGTTTATTTCACACAGTAGAATTTTTTTCTCTACATAACTGCTTATTGATATTAATATTTATTTTGTGTATGGTAACGAATAACTCTGCTATTCATCCAGTTCCTACAAATCTATTTGTAATCCATAAATTTCTGTTAACAGCATCTTTTAAAGTGCAGGGTTATTTATAAAACTTCAACAGGCTGTTATATGAATGACAAAGCTTTATGCAACATGGTATTATTTTCAGAAGAGCTAGCATGTGTTGTTTTGTCATTCCTTATTAAATTCACTTCAACAACCACCTCATCCTTATCTTTTGAGGGAGTCATATGGTCAGAGCTAGAGAAGAAATGCAGAACAGGGAGATACAGTGAAGTATGCATTTGATTTCTGTTGTTTACTTTACCAAGGAATATCTTTCAACATAGTCCTCCCACATATATTGCTGTATCTCTAATATATAGCACCTTTTATATCTCTGTTAGCAGATGCTGTGTGATGCATGATATTGTCCAACAGTCCCACTGTCTGAGGGATGAAGATTTTCCATTGCTGTTACTGACAGTGCTGATATGAATTTATTCTTGTAAGTTATTTATCTACATGCCCAGCATGTGTTAATTTTTTGAAATCATAAGCCAAGATCCATATTAGTAACCCATTCCCAATCAGGTGATGTCATAACCCCAAGTTTTTTTTCAATGCATTTACAACACACACTCACAGGCAAGATGGATTAACTAGCTTGGCAGGTGTCAAGGCTAGAGTTTGGCTGTACATTAGAGTTTTGGTTTGAAACTCATGTCTACCACTCTGTGCCCAAAAATGAAAAAAATTGAGCAATGTATATCCCTGTTATTTGAAGACTATATAATTCCTAGTTGGTTTTTTTTTCTTTTTTTCAGGTGATGAGGACAGGACCTGCAATTGTGCTGTGTGCATTGAGCAGATACACAGGCTTGTGGAGAAGTGGAGGGAGACATGAATGTTGCTTAATTATTCTGTCTTGTTAAAAGTGCATCTAATCCTTGTTACAGGCCTGAATTTTTTGCATTACCATATATACTGCTTAGAATGCCTGAATACCCATCATGCATCAGTAAAGTAAGTGCAATAATTACACTTTACCTGTGCTTAAAAGTCTGACTGAAATACAGATATGTTGAGAAATCTTTTAGCATCAGGTCATGTTTCTAAAGATAGTTTTTGAAATGTAGGTCACAACCTAAATGACAGTCGGATTTATGTACCTGTCACACACATCTTCTAGTAGATATTTTGCATGCAAATCTGTAGTGTTTTGAATGCTGTTAATAATGTATGAGTTGGCACACTTGTATACGTTGATGTATTTCCCTGTGACCAATCTGTTGTGCATAGCCTGCCTATTCACAGACTGAATCAATGTTTGCTGTATCAGTGTTCACACCATTATTTGCAGTCTGTGCACCATGTTTTTCAGTTCAATATTACCACTGCATTTGCCTACAACACCTTGGGTGTTTTTGTTAAAACATACTTGTATTCTTTGTTTGTGGATACTTGTGCATATAGGCATTTCTTTGCAACATTTCATAATCAGCAAGTGTCATCAGGATGCTTGCATTTTGCTTGTAGACATGCAATACTGTTTGTGGAACACATACTAGATTCTTATGTGTCACAAGCTGTGATGACTGAACATTATAACTGTCTGTTACTGTTGTATGCATTATACTGATGTGGAGTCAGCTGATTTCTATGCAGGCTGGCTCAGATGTTTGTCACATGGCTTCCATAGTTTCCACAATATTGCCATCTCACTTTGTCTTCATCTTAGCAATGTCACTGGTAGCTGTTCATATGATTAATTAAATGCACAGACTACAATTTACATTCACACACAGACATAACTGCTCAGGGAACACCTACAAGTGAAAATGAATGGAAATGATATGATGTTAGACACTTAACTGGACAGTTTACTCACACAATGTTATTACACAGCACAGGTCTCAATAATAATTTTATCTTGATGTTTGCAATCTTTTATTCTGTCAAATGTCAGTTATGCTAATGTGGCATGAGGCAGTGTCAGGCATGATTCCATTCAAATCTCAGGATATGTTGCATGTGCTTTCTTTATGTATGCTTGCCATGCTTCATGCTGGCCAATAAGAAAATGTTCAGGTGAAGTTATGATTTCCACTAGTAATCTGTGTTATGCATGGCATTGCACAGCCTTGATTAAACCATTCACACTGGTGATGTGATGGATACATTCTCCACAATATATTCTGTTATTGGACATGTCCATAAGTATAGATAAAGTAACACAGGGAAGGTGTTGCATGAATTAGGAGGCATTCACTAGCAGCAATTGTGTTGATTATAATTGTCCTCCTTATTAATGTTTGTACCATTTCAAAGTGAACTGTGCTTTAAATAATAAGTTTGATGTATGCTACTACACTTTCAGTCGCATATTTGTATTTGCAGATCTCAAAAGTGGATGGGACAAAAATTAATGTATGTTAGATTTCAGATGTGCATTCAGTTTCATTTTAAGGTCAGCTATGATCTTCATGAGAATGTGCAGTGTGGTAGACATTTGCTTTTCACTGTTATGGTTTTGACTACTGATATACATTGTATATGGTGGTACAGTGGCTATGGCTATATATTTTAGCATTGCATGAGGACTGTTTTCTACCTCTTTATTGTGTCACAGGAGGTATGCTATGCAGACTAGTAGCATCAGGTATGTGTATATAATTTATGTCATGTTTTGCGATTCATCTTGACAGAACAAGGGACCCATGGATAATCACTGATCAGACACTCAGATGATGACCACATGGCAGGCCACTGCTAGAGTCCTTAGATGATGGCAATAATGATGATGGCAATGATGACAAGGAAGCTGAACCCACACCTCATGACTCATCATGCCTACTGGACCTTAGAGAAGACAATGCCATGACAAACAAATAGCTGATTATTGTGAGGAGGTCCAGGAGGTTGTGCCCAATGTGTTTCAAACGCAGATGAGGAACATAATAGGGAATTTCTTCGAGGACATGACATGGCATGGGCTATTCATGACTCATTCAGGGAGTTAGCCCAAGAGATCATTTGTGAGGTTCATCTCCATCATGCCATTCTCTCAGGTCTGTTAGTATTAGTTGTGTGCTCTAATTGTGTTATGCTGCCAACATGCTGATTTCCATATAATTGATCGGATTCTCTATTCCCTCTTGTGCATGCATATCATGTAGCTGCCATGCTTATGTGTTCCAAGTGCAACCATACCATGCAGATATCACGTGACATTTAATTATGTTTCAGTGTGTGCATGTCACACATTAACACATTACACTTCCCTCCCACATTCATCTGTCCATGCATTGTAACAGTTAACCTGCAGTTAGTGCTGCAACAGTGACCCTGTAAGCATGCGCTTTTTTGAGGTAAATTGACAGACAATAGATGTTGTCCATAGTCCAACACAACCACTGTGGTATGGTTAGGATTTATGTATTGACATATCATGTATGTACAACAAAAGGACATGACATTTCTCATGTGTTTTGGATGACAGTTATCATGCTGTTCTACTGGCATGATGTGCTGTTGTGTGCCATGTGTTGGCAATGCTGATGCCATGTGGGTCCTTTACAGGTATGTCATACCTATGGGCAGTTTTCCTTTTCTGACTGCATAAAAATGCCAATTTAACATTAATGTATATACCGTGGTAAGGATCATTTATTCAGTAACATACGTTACACCATTTTTAATGTATGTTACATTTCCACATCCATTCCTTATTCACATAAGTTCACACCTTCCAGAAATATTTGTCCACATTAACTGATGATTGTACATGTCTCTGCACACAGTCATATCCATACTGACACACAATTGTACCTTTGACGTGAGCATTCATTGACATCACTAATGTGCTGCAATGATGCTCATAAGAGTGCTCTCTGCTCAGTAATGAGCAGGGTTTGTGACATATACTTGCAGTTGTTTATTCAACATATGCATGGCAGAATATGTGTATGCAATTTAAATTCTTAGCTTACTTACCTATACCTGTTGAAGTTACATGATGGCATATTACTTTGTAGGTGTGATTTATACTTGCCCCTTTTTGTGGACATCAGCAATACATCCTACCCATATCACTTAATATCTGTCATGTCACTTAAATTTGTCATTTGTTTAAAGACACTTTGGGCTGACTTTGACAGCAGCCTGTGTACTGTACATGTGCATTTGGACTGTGTAAGCTTACACTACTGATCTGCTTTTTCTTGATGTGGGCCCAGGCTGTCCACCTCACTTCCACCCTCATATTTACGTAATGTATTTTGTAGATATATTGCCTTTATTGCAGTTATTGACCACTGTCATGTATCACATTATTGACGTGGTCAACTTGTGCCAAATGTGTGACCATTTTACATCTACAGGACATCTACACACAAGTCGCTGGCTGCTGCTTGCAATACATCTTTGCTCTCTTTATGCTTGTGTGCTAACCTGTGTGTGTTGTTAACATTCATGAGCCTGACCTGATATTTTATTACATTGTAGTATTAGATTTTTTGTTGATATGTTTACATGTCATTGGTATATGTATGTGTATTGACATTGCTTTCATGCATGTTCCATTTAGGCCACTCGCAGTCATAAATATATGCCTACACCTGTGTGTTGCCTTTGATGTGGCACATGTGTCACATATATGCATTCCACTGCACATTTGTTTGAGTTGTGTACACCTACTTCTTTATTTAGCAGCCATTTTGTTGCTTTGCTGCAGCACTGTTGCTTGGCACTGTGCTTGGTTGTTTGCCTTTCACATGTATGGTCGGAGATTCAGTTCTGTCACCTGCTGGAATTTTCTGACATTTTTATATCTCCATTTGCTCATCTGTGATGTTGCTTAGCTTACACTTGCACTGCTGACAGATTACGTGGATGTGTGCTTCTTATCCACTGTGTACCATGATCCTTATTTATTAACCTACAACACATCTGCCATTGGTCATGCTCATCAAGGACTGACTGCAACACAGTTTGCAACATGCTGTAATGTGATAGTGCATAGATAGATATGTTTTTTCTGCATTTCATTATGGCTGGTATGCATCCTCACCCTGTATGTTAATTTTCCATTGCCCATGTAATGCAGTGTGCCATCTGTGTTACTTATCTGTCCTTACTGTTTTTTTTCAACTTTTGACTGTCATGTTTTGTGATATTTATTGTACTGGTATACCTGCTGGGATGGCCTTCTTCTTCTCTTTACCTATCTTTACCTTTCCTTCTATTCTTAAAAAAGTAAAAAAAATGGGGCATTTTCCACCAGAAAAAAAAAAAAAAACATTGCCCATGCACCTCTGACTTTCCCTCTGATTTTCCTATTCCAACATCTTTCTTCTGTGCCCCTCTTCTTTACCCATTCCCAGCATCTTCTTGTCTAGCTCCAACTTTCCTTGGGTGTGTGCATTACCTCTGCTCCTCACAGTCCCGCACCCATTATCAGCTAATATTAGATGTGGTGATATGGACATGACTACTCTTTGTCTTTATTAATGTTTTATAAGAAAATTTACAGATTCCATCAGAATCTGTAAGTGATAGCTAGCATATTTTTTTAATAATGCACTTAGGGTGATATTTCATATTTGTCCTTAAGCTTACTGCAGAGATTCTGTTATAAAAATATTTAAGACTGTCAGGATGCTTGAATTGTGAAATTCTTTGCATAACTTTGTTAATGTACATCACGCTTTGACATCGAGTTTTCATTACTTATGGACTAATTGCGGGTATCGTACAGTGTGCTGTTACTACTAAGATATTCCATTGTGCACTGAGATATTTGTAGTTCACTGAGGCATATTTATATATAACATTGTTATTTACAGCTTTACCGCTGACATCAGCATAATGCGCTGGATTCTGTGAACTTTATTGAATCCTGCACATTATTTCATATCTAAAAAAATAACATTAAAGTGACAAAAATAGAAATTTTCAGAGGTAACAAGATGTTGCTGTTGTAACTGGTCAGGTTTGCATTGTGCTCCTCTGTGTAGCACTGTATCATCTAACTTCAGTTTAATTTAGATGGTACAGACAATGCAGTCTGAAGCTGAATATTGATAACTGTTAGATGTTAGTTGATAATAGTGCACTTTAGCAGCTTAATAGCTATAGCAGTCCTCTAGCTGGGGATCTCAGTTAGTGACTGTCATATTCTATGCAAGGCAACTTGGTAGCACTCTAAATACAGCAAACAGTTGCTGGACACAATGTTTTGATTTTAGATAAAAAATAAATCTATTTTTGCACATTTTCCACCATATATATGCTGAAAGGTGGGAACGTACTGTTGGCGGTCCAGTTGTGGATTATAATGAGGTGATTTAGGTGGCTGTTCAGGATCATAGTTTCAAGGGTTCCCAGTGCTAGTCATTCTGTTGAAAGTTGTGTTATTCCCAATAATGCTGTGTCAGTTTAATTAACTTATGTATTGAACATAATTGTTAAAAAAAAAAAAAAAAAAAAAAAAAGTATATTCAGTTTTAATAAACAGGTTAAATATTTAAATAGCACCATGGGTATTTATCTCTGTGCACTCACAGCATTTACCATTTGTGGATGCATACTATGGATGGAATATTCAGGTAAGGGTGCTTTATTTATGATTTTATTTTACGTATTTATTTAAAACAAAGAGTGCTTTCTTTATTTTAAATAAATAAATAAATGTGGTGTAGCTACCTAAAGCAGCTACAAATGTCTTGTCTGTGTCTTCCTATGATTCCCTGAGATAATAATGAGCTGATATTAAATGGTTAGGGGATGAGCGGGTTATATGATGGTTGTTGATTCAGCTTTGAAAGAGCAGCAGCAGGAGGTATGTCTTTTTGTTTTTTTCATCCTGGCAGGCAACCAGATATTTTTCATTTATTTTTATTTATTGGCATTTGTTTACCAAAGTCCACTGGGCAAAAGTGAGTCCATTTTCATTGGAGGTCCAGGGAGAAAAGCATCAAGGTAACAAGAATTACATAAAATTTCAAAAAAATGCAAAAAATTACCAAAGAAGAAATGTACATAAAATTATAGAGAATAGATAGGGGTGACATAAACATTATACTAACACTGAAGTTAAATATGGTCATACTACAGGCAAAGTTAGCATTGCATAATACAGAGCAAAAACACACGGTTCATTATTATACACACATGACTACCAAGGAATGGATGTAATTTAAGGCATCACTTAGAATGAACAATAGAATGTAAGTATATAACATAGAGAGGAAGGCTTTAGAGGAGTACATTGTAATGCATGGGAGAGAAAGAAGCAAGAAAGAAGATGAAAAGAAGGATAGAGAGGAGGGGGGTAAAAAAGGGATGGACAGTAATGAAAGAAAGGAAGTAAGAGAGAAGGAAGAAGAATGAAGTAGAGGGAAAGTGGAAGGCAGGAGAAAAGATGGGAAAGTGGCTCAGGAGTAAAAGAGATTGCAAGAGGAGGAAATTAAGTAGTTAATAGTTTGTTATGAATTATCAAAAAATATATTAGAGCGGAAGCTGAAAATAAACAGTTTTAGGATCCATTGATAGATTAAGTAATAGCAGAGGGAGGAACTGAACAGTTATCTGTCCAGTTGGAAAAGAGATGATTGTGCGGTGCAGTTTTAAAGATGGATGGGCTTTGTTGTAAGCAGATCACAGTTAAAGAGTAGATGACTTTTATAAACAAAGCAAAATGTGTAGTTTAAAATGTATTCTAATTGCAAGGGACATAAAAGCTTTGACTGTCTGCATTACTGACTCTGAATACAATTTCTTCTGATTTTTTTTCTACAAAACTGGTAAGCAGAAGGAAAAAACAATGCTGATTAAAGTTAAACATTTGCATGATCATATGTTTATAGACTTTGGTTGCCTCTCTTCATGCATAAAAATATGCTCACAGAGTACATTTTGATTGTCTTGCTAGTCACTGATTTCATCAATGCAACTTATATTTCTTTGGTTGGTGCAGTAACTGCATAGTACCACTGACTGAGGTTTAGATGCAGGCAAAAGGGAGTAATTCTAACATCCGATTGTTAGTATTTGTTTATATCTGGTATTCACTTGCCCTATACTGCTGGAGATTATGTGAAACTGGTGCATACTATTATGTCTGTTCCATTCATACCTCTCAAATATTACTGGCTGTGCAAATCATCCCAGATTTGTCTCACTTTACAGAGTATTGTAGTCAGTCTGCAATGTCAAACATTAATGCTTCATACTTATTACTTTTCTGAAAATGTAAGTTGATGCAAAGCCTATTGTTCTATTAATGTTTAAGTGAATTAGAGTGATAGAAACTGCCCTTGATTTTATTTTTGTCTTTGTCAAGAATTCTTGAGAAAAGAAGCTGATAGGTATGGTTTCAGTGCCTGAAAGAGACACAGACTATAAAAAATATCAGTCTAAGAAATCAAAGTATCTTAGCAAAGCCATGACAAATGCATTGTTTTGGAAAGAGCTATACAAGAAGGGATTTCATCAAAGACAATATGCAAGACATAAAGATAAATAAGTATATACATGTGTGAATGTGTAGGTGCGTGTATGTGCATTTAAACTTTGCACAGGTACAGGTACATCATAGTGACGGTGAGTATATGAGAATATTTTATAGACAGAGATAGATAAAACATACTCATAAAAACATATACACACACACACACACACACACACACACACACACACACACACACACACACACACACACACACACACACACACACACACACACACACACACACACACACACACACACACACACACACACACACACACACTACTAAATGCAGTGTTTACAGTAGCTATTGATCACATTATTTCTCTTTCTGAATTATACAGGATTGCACATGATTTGACATATAAAATAGGTAAAAGTCAGGCATAAACAGCTGGGTATGCATTGATAAGAGCTTGCCGTAGTTTAATCTGAATTATTCAGTGCTATATCTGGTGTAGAGAATGCATTTATTCTATCACTTTTTATTACAATTTTTTTTTTTTATTTACATTTGTTTACCAGGAAAGTCTGACTGGACACAGGCCCTTTTTCAGTGGAGGCCCGGGGAGAAAAGCTCCAGTTATAAAAATTACAAACATTGCAGAAGTTGACAAACATGCGAGGAATTGCATAAGTATTCACAAACAACATTTACATAATGATGGACAATACAATTCTTTAGAAGTAAACATTTACATCAGGCATCATACGTGAATATACACATTTTAAATGAAAAAGAGAACTACTTTACATACAGCTGAGGACAGGTATTGTTGTAAGATAACACTCAATGTGCAATATTTAGTGAAAGAGACTGAGGTAAAGTCTATCCATGACAGTAACAAGAACAGAGCCAAGTGTCTACTAAGTGTGATTTTAGGAGATTTTTAAATTGTAGCATAGAGCAGTTGGCAGTTATTAGGGTTGGTAGTTTATTCCATATTTTAGGAATGAAGTTTGAGAAGAGTGATTCCCCAACTGAGTTGTTAGCTTTGATGATGTCTAGAAGGAGATTATTATTGGAACAGAGGGATCTAGATGTGGTGTATGGTTATAAAAGATTTTGGAGAGCAGGAGTTTTACCTGGTTGATGCAATATTTTGTGGGCAAAAGTTAATTGATTAAAATGTAGCAGTTGAGGAGGTTCTAGCAATTTTAGCTGTTTGAGAGATCTACAGTGGTGTGTGCTATATGGGGCATCAGCGGCAAACCTGGCAATTTTACTGTAACAAGAATCCAGTTTGGTTAGGTTAGTTTTGCGGAGGTTGGTTAGAATTGGGGAGGCATGTAGGAGTGTTGACTGGAGGTGTATGGGAGTGATAGTAGCCTTTGTGTTTCTTGTTAGAAATTATTTGTTTCTCTATAGAAGACTTAGTTTCTTGTGGAACTTCTTAATAGTTTGAGCTATGTGAATATCGAATTTCAAGTTATTATCAATTTCAGTGCTAAGCAGTTTAGTGTAAGTTATTGGAGATGATAGTTTTATTTTTGGATAGGATATTGAAAGACAGGGAAGATGATGGGATCTTGCTGGGTAGAAGAGAAGGAGCTTTGTTTTGCTGGATGTCACTTGTCTGGTCAGGATAAAACAGATGAACATCTGTGGGTTCTGTTCAAGCAGCTTTATTATGTACAAACACATCAGGATTGAGGCTTAATAACTTTAACTTAGATAAACATATAAACAAACTAGCCATCACACTCATACATGCTCACTCTCTGGCTGCACTCTAAAAATGGCACTGAAGCTAGCACATGCTTGTTATTTATATGCACGTGCTGTCCTTGAAACACTTCTTTAAGGTACAAAACACACACACACACACTATTCTACATCCTCCTTTGAGAAATGAGTCATGCATTATTGACAACATTAATTGACATGCAATTAATACAAAATAATTCTTTGACATGCAATTATACAGAACTAAATACATATAGACAATTATGTCCAGGCTGCTGTGCATTTCACACTAGGTCTGGAAATACAACTAAATCATATGACACAGAAATTAGAACTAGGTCTAGCAACTGGGACTGTCTCTGTTGAATGTTCAACTTTGGGGACATCAGGAACATCATCAGGAATGATAGTAGAAGTTAAGATACATTCTGCAGCAAGAACATACCCTGGGATTCATGAATCTTGCGCCAGACGCAGGCGTAGCGTAGGTGTTTTAACGCCAAATATGGCCACCGACCGATCCAAGTACGAGCTGATTCCACATGCACTACCAGCGTACAACAGAGCTGCACAGCTCACGGCGCTTGTATGCTAATTACCCCATGTACAGCAGTGTAGCATGCAAATGAAGGTATATAGTGATTTATGAAGTGGTGCAGGCATAGCGTAAGCATGCAGAAATGTAAACCAAAAAAACGGTTTATATTTTTTCAAACAGAACATCGGAGCCATGAAAGCGGGCCAAACTTATGTATTACAATGTTAACATATGCCAATGGCTAAATATACATCCAATAGCATAAAAAAACATGCACAACACATAAAAAATAATATTTAATGTCATGGCCACACTAATGCAAAGTACAACCACAGTGCATGGGTGCGCAAACGGGAACACAAGGAAAATATATTTTGATGTCATAAAACTGCAATGTAATACAAATCACGATTTCACCGTAATAGTCAATGGTACACATTCTGCACCACAACCAAGGCACAAGGGTTGCTAAGGGTCTATGACAGTGTTCCACACGGAAACTAGGAATTAGTAGTCAATGCTATGCAAATGAGTCAAGTAATACTCAATCACAAACATCCCGCCGGCGTAAGGATGTACCACACAGTGCACCGGTATAACACCGAGGAGTGGCCTGGAGGTAAACATGACATCATGAGAGGTGTGTGCCACCGTAGCTGTAAGCACATTGGAGCATGGGTAATCCAGATTGCCTGTTGCTAAGCAAAGCTGCAGGATAGAGGTGTGTACCTAGCCATAGCTATACTTAGCTGAGAGCACACAAGGTGTCCAAAAGTGCATGTGAACGTGGATGAAAACGTGCTCAAAAGCTGGAAACTGGGCACGCACGGCGCACAACTTAGGTGAAACAGGAAGGTTACGGGAAGACAATAAGGAAATGCTGCAGCATGGTAGTATGAGTATAAATGAGTAATTAACACCTAGGAACTCACAGTGGGCCATTGACGACAGCTAACAAGGCTGCCAGCAGCAACCTGCAGAATAGGAAAGGGGAGTTGCCGTACTGCTAATAAAAGAGAACTGTCACATCAGAACAAAGCAAACCTGCAGAAGATCAGCTACATAACACATTTCGCAACACATTCCTGGGTTGGGAAATTACAAAACATGAAAGCAGGCAGCTGGATGTGTGCCTGACAATGGGAGGGGAATCGGGTTGAAAAGTGAAGTAAAGGGCAATAGATGAATCACGGCAGCCAAGTGTAATTCAACACCACAGGCATCACAATAGCAGTACCTGCTGTGAAACCCACAAGTAAGATACCCTGCAGCTGGAATTGCACATACACACCCAATGACATCAGCAACTTTCAAAGCACAATAGTATAAAGTGTGAAAGCACCACACACAGACTAGTGTATTCCCAAACACTCTGCACCAATGGTGTAAACAGACAGGGAACTTTTAAAATGTACATGGTAGGGGCCACCATACCTTTGATTCATCAGTATGTGTTGGAGACTGAAGGTGGTGTGGAGGATGATGCTGGCAACCACCTCAAAAACTGGAGGAGGAGAAGAGTGTTCAGACCAAGGGTAACCTACCAGGGGCTAAATGATCTGGAGATAGTACAGCATTATAGGGTGGACAGGGACACCATACAGCAAATCGTTGATCTGTGCCAGGAACCCATCCCAGTGGACACGAAGGTATGTGTAAGCTTGAGAGTACTAGCCACAGGTACCATTCAAAGGCCAACTGAGGATATCATGGGGATCTCACAGGCATCAGCATCCAGGGTAATCCAGCAGTTCCTGGATGCCATGTTACCACATGCCAATGAGCATATATACTTCCCCCGAATGCAGGAGGAGTTGGCCAGCAATATGCCCCTCTTCCACCATGAGGCAGACTACCCAGAGGTACTGGGTGCAATAGACTGCATGCACATACACATCAAGTCACCACCAGGTGAGCATGGTAGGTGCTACATAAACCACAAGGGATACCACTCCATCAAATGCCAGGTGATGTGCAATGCCCAGGGCATTATCATGGATGTGTGTGCCAGCAGCCCTGGAAGCTACCACGACTCCCACATCTGGCATGCCTCACAGTTGTGCCATGTATTTGCCAGGGGGGACATCCTATATGGCCACCTTGTGGGGGATGCTGGCTGTGCACTGGAACTGTGGATGATGACTCCCATCAGAAATGCACACACACCCATGCAAGAACTCCATAATGAGGCACACGTACAAACCAGAATCATCATAGAGCATGTGTTTGGGATGCTGAAATCATAGTTCCATTGCTTGGACATATCTGGAGGAGCCTTGGTACTCTCCAGGCACGTGTGCCCACATCTTCATAGTATGTGCCATGCTACATAATATGATCCTGCGGAAACAGCTGCAGCAGGGACATAATGGTGAAGGCCCTCACAGCCCACCACAATTGCCAAGGGCACCACAGGCACAGAGGGATTCAGACCAAGAACACCCTGTGCCAGCCCCAGTAGGCAGATGGAGGTGTGCCCAGAATGCCCATGCTTTGGCAAAGAGGGAATATATAGCACATACACTGACAGTGTAGGCCCCTACGGACTAACACATTTTTCCACCTGCACACACAGTAAACATGGATGGCACACACACATGACCACCTGTAAATTGTCATGTATAGGTGGTCTACTGTGTGCATCCTACATAGGCAGCCCTCAACTATTGCACACACAACTGCTATTGGCACAAGGTAAGTCAATACCTGAACAGTAAATTAAGCTATCAGCATGTGTTGATACTGTATGTATAGGTTCCTAGGTACATCGGTAGGTACATGCCTAACTGTCAGAGGCCATTCATAAGCCTAGCCTAAATGTGCCTGCTGTCACCACCCCATTGATTAACTAACTGTCCCTCTGTGGAGCAGAGCCAATTGTGGGATCCCTGGAGTGTAACCACTGTTCCCACCCACTCTGCAAGGATTATCTGGTGTTTTTAGAGGCTCCATATAATGTAATCAGGGATGTAGTTCGAAAGCATGGGGAGTACCCATGACAGGTATCTGTCACCCCAGCATTCTCCAGTTATGGTTGTAGCAAGGTATAGCTCATTACAGTGTGTGGCTCACTGTGACATGGAATCCCATAGCTAGATTATATCCATTAAGCTTCACTTGGACATACCATTAACAGGTATCATCTATATGTACACCAACTGAGTTACACATTTGTTTGCAGTATTGAGGAACAGCCTTAATACACTCTACATACTAAACACCATAACACTTGTACATATCCCAGATGCCTCAGTGGTAAAGCCAGTGACTGTGTCGTTCATGGTCCCAGTTCCACGACCTGCAAGGGCTGTAACGTAATTCTGATGTCCCGAATAAGGGATGTTGCAAAACAGTGTAAGAAACTTCTCTGTGTGGAAGATTTTCAGTCCATATATTTCTAGTTAATCACTGTATATTAATCAGATCAGACAATAGTAGTAGAAGTAGCGAACTTAAACTCGTCTTAAGTCAAAACAAAACAAAAAATAATAATAGAAAATATATAATTGTACAGCATTACTAAGTATTCAAAAGTAATCCAAGCAAGACAGGCAGTCTGTTTCCAGTCGAAAATCCTTTATAAGGGATGTTGGATGCAGGTGATTACAGCACGTTTAAGCACATGTTAGTGGGTTTTTGCGCCGTAAGTGGTGTTTAAACATGACTACATGGATAAGCACAACACAGGTCTTACCTTTGCTGAATATTGTGCAGATCACGAGAAAAGCTGCCCAGAACCGCTGAAATGTGCGTTATTCACCCTTGTACTAATAGTGCCTGCTCTGAGAGGTAAAACGACCAGTGCCAGGAGTAAAACATGCAACCCTGTACACAATCTTCACAATAACCTACCACTAAGCTACCTGAGATGTACCAACGGCAGTTGTGTATTGTGACAGGTTAAAGCACAAAAGGGCGGACTTCTGGAAATAGTATAAACTGCCATGTACCCAATAAAAGGTGTATTCTCTCTCTCTCTCTCTCTCTCTCTCCCTATATATATATATATATATATATATATATATAAATATATATATATATGTATATATATATATATATATATATATATATATATATATATATATATATTGTTTGTGTCTTTCGGCTTTTCCCAGTTAGGGGTCGCCACAGTGGAACTCCGGTCTGCTAATGATTGGCAGTAGAGTTTTATGTGCTGGCTTACCGGGCCTAACGCACAACCTTCAACAAAGGAATGCCCGTTCACGCATGTCACCACACAGAAGACGCTCTAACTGAGAATCGAACGGGCAACGTCTAACTGTGAGGCAACAACGCTACCACAGCACCACCACTGCAGATATATATATATATATATATATATATATATATATATATATATATATATAAAATATATAGAGAGAAAGGGTGATAGAGAGATATATGTCGATATATATGGATATACATATATATGCAAATATATGGATAGGTTAACAACATCTACACAACCATGGAGGTACATATAAATAGGATAACTACCAAATACCAAATGCTTTACATACCAATGCGTGTAATCATGAGGCTTAAAGACCGAAAGACCACAGTACCAAAACACCAGAACTGCAAGTACTACTATCACGATGTTAAGGGACATTTAGTTAGTGCTTCTGGTGCTGCGGTTCAGGAAGATACTGTGTGTAAGTGTGTTTCTGATTGCTGTAGTGTGTGTAAGTGTGTGTTCTAAGTGTGGTGTGTGTTTCCAGGGGATTGTAATGTATGTGTGTGAGTTTGCTTTGTGTGTCTGTGTGTGCTATCTCAGAGATTGATTATTAAAGTAGGTGTGGTGTGGGGTGCACAGCCACCCACATGGGGGGTATATGGGGGCATGGCCACCTGCCCATACATAGTGTAGGATGGTTTGTTTGGATGTGATGGGTAGCAGTGTGTCTGTGTGTGCATGTGTGTGTGTGTTCTGTGTTTGTGTTACTTTCGGGAGTTTGACTGTCGTGAGTTTGAGTGTTCGATATTATGGGGTTTGGGAGTCTGGAAATGGTAATGTGGTCATTGGAAGTGTGTGCGTTCCTGAATCCATGGGTATGCCATATACAGTGGTTGAAGTCTTCAAATATGTGTATAACATGGACCATAGCAATCACACATTCCGCCACGACCGAACGTTATGAACAAAGGATATGGAGAGTATGTGCCTATACACTATTACAAATATGTGCTAGGGACATGATCCAAAGATAGGGTTACCACCTGTTGTACCTTGCGAGGGACAATCCCTCTATGTGTTTTAGTGTTCTGAACAAAATGAGTACAAATACTAATGTCCTACAATCTCAAGACATTTGGCATGTTCCATATTTAATGTAATTGTTGCATAAAATAGTCATGTCTGTATCTAAAATACCTACATGTAACAAGAAACAGGATAAGCAAGTAAACCGCTACAAGAATAAGCTTTTATATAGGCATATATGTAAAGTTCTATACTTTGTACTGACCGTGGGTATGTGTCGGCCTCTAAAATCCGATGTGTGTCCTGCAAATGTCCCACTATGGCCATTTGAAAAGGTGGCAACCCTAGCCAAAGAGGTTCAGTCACCAACACAACTCCAATGAGTGCAAATATCTGTGACAGAAATACATGAGACAGCTTTCATGTAGCAACATTTCATTACATACCGATGTATTTCCGAAGGGATTGAAGGACCAACATCACCTGTATGATATACAGGAACCAATTAACAATGGCTTAGCCTGCAATTACCAAAGTATTAGTCCACTAAAGGATAGGTCTTCAAATAGGGAAGGAGCCCTCACACACATATTGAATATGTATAAATGCAGATTCTACACACCTGCATCTGCTATGTACACCCACCTACATCTCCCCAACACCCGAAACAATTGCAATACATACTGTAATAACATCACAAACATCCACTCACTCTATGACATCTACAGAAGCCTTAACATACCTTGTCAGAGACACACTAAAATGGCCCTATGTGAAATAGTTGCTGTTGTACAATGGAACACCTGCCGATGTTACAGGGTTTGGTTGCAATAATCCCGTATCAGACAGCTGTGCATACACCAGGAAGTGTTACTAATTACTGATTAACAGCACAGTATGATACACATGTACAGTATACCAAAGATGTCAGGTGAGCACAGTTCAAAACATCTAACATTCTATGCATAGCCACACAGCCTTGAGCTGCCCAAACATCCTTGTCAGACCTAAACATTTGCAGATGTATCAGGTACAAACCCTGCAGAAGTAGCAATGTTCAGAAATATAACAGCTTGACTCACATGTAGAACTACATCCTCTAGCCATTACACACAATCCACGGGGGCCATGAAGGTAATATATCTCTGTGTGTCTCCATATAGCTGTTGCAATTCATCACAAACAACACATTCAGGCTGTCTTCCTCGAAGGTAGGGCAAAGGGACAATGCCCAAGTGGAGTATTCAATTATACACCACTGTTGCCATGTCATTGGCTAATGGAGTAGCTGCACAGCTGATGTGCATGTAATCATCTACTCCGGAACACCAATTGGTGGCAGGATACCACATGTTACTGATATCTAAGTATAAAAGGATGGCTTGTCATACATTCAAACCATCTGTATATACCAGCAAAACGTTACAAGGAGGATTGCAACACAAACCGAATAGGATTTAAATTACCATCAACGACAACTCGGGTTACTAATAAGGTATGTAGAATACTTAGTATGTCAATGTATGTAGTACCTGTTCTGTAATAATTAAAGTGGAGGCAATGCATATAGTGGGAAAAGGTATTATGTAGTGATGTATTGTTGAGCATAGTAACGCTCATAGAAATCATGTGGACTGCTGTAGGCCACAAGGTAAACACCTCATACACCACAAGGGATGCTATATAAGGACTTTGAACACAACAATTCCACTCCAGCCATTGTCAGTGGCAGGGTTGGTCCAACAAGTATGTGCCATAACAGGGGATAGTATATGTTGATATACTGTAACAGTAGGCATATGTATGGGTGTATAACTGAGAATAACATGTCTAAGGTGGTCCTGCTGTGCAATTATGATTTGCATTGTGGGATATTGTGCCAAAACATGTGTAATGTACAGTATTGTAGGTAGATATGTCTAACATTTTACATAGCATTACTGTTATGTTATGCAAACATCAGGTATGTCTATTGGCATGTACAATACACAGTAACAGGATACATATGACTTGTAGTCACCAGACAGTGTATCAGCATGATAGCTAATTGAAATGGAAGAGCTAGTTAATTATCCATGTACAAAGGACATGTAATAGGTTCATAGGTTCATAGGTAGGTACTATGCTGTCTGGTCAAGGCCATTCGTAAGCCTAGCTACAGTGTTTTGGCTTGTGCCACCTCCCTAGGTTAGTTTCCTGTGCCTGTGAACAGCAGAACCATTAATTTCCTGCACCTCTGCACAGCAGAGCCACTGCAGTGATCCTTGGTGTACATGTCTGTCTCCCATCCACCCATCAAGGTATCCCTTGAAGAGTGCTAGTGAGGGTTCCTGCCTGATGTACATAGGAATCATGTTCCAAAACATGGGGAGTGTCCGAGTCAGGAATGTATCCCTCCAGCACGTCCTAGTCATCGTTGCATTTAGGTATATATCCCAGAACATGTGTCTCTCAGGGGCTTTTGCTTATGTGGAGCATATCCATCAATACTGTTTTGGACACGGGCCTTGTATGTTCAGCAGAGATCACCTCTGAGTACACGGTATGCAAGCGAGTACAGTTGGAGTTTCTGTAGTTTGGCTGCATACGTCATCATTCAGAGGTCAGTATTCCTCTTGGTGTGGTAATGTTGTGGTGTTTCAAGCCATTGCTGTTGTCTCGTAAGGTACAACCCAAATGGGGTGTTGTACTCTTTAATGTGTTTCAAAAGTCATGAATAAAGAGGCACAATGGCTGCCTATGTTCTGGCTACAAACCCATTAGAGATTAGGGGGGCCACATAGAAGGATATCCACACCACCTTGCCAATATGGTTATCAAAGGAGTAAATGCTATCTACTTGGGTTCTAACATCCCTTATTACATCTTATGCATGTAGGGGACTACCACCTATGTGATAGTCCACGGGTGATTGGTGTAATCCAAAGGGGATGTCTATGTACCTTGTGGCATGCAGCTTGAGGCCATGTTATTGACACCAGGTATCCATTCCAGTGACACCCTTATGGAGGGACTCTGTATCAGCTGGAGAATCAGTCATGGCCCCTAGTTTGCAGTCGTCTGCAAACCTTTTCAGCCTAAGTCCTCATGTGCTAGCCTGTACCTCAGAGAAGCATATACCGAACATGAGGGGCCCTATGACCGAGCCTTGGGGGACACCAATTGTAACTGATTTACAGTAGGACCTAGGGTATGCTACCCTCACTGTGTGGGTTCTGTCCGTGAGCCACTTTGCATAACATCTTGTGATGTAGGGGTTAATGTGCAGGTGGATGTGTATGTTGATAATACCAGAATGGGCAACGGTGTTGAAAGCCTTTGAGAGGTCAAGGTAGGCTGTGTGGACCTCCTTACCCTCATCTAATGCCTTGGTAACTGTCTCAAAGGAGTCCACCAGGTTTAGGAGGCATGGTCTGGCCCTAACAAATCCAAACTGGGTGGGATCAAAGGTTTGGAGGCCACCAATGTCTCTGTGAATGAGATCCATGATGATGTGCTCCATAGCCTTGCAGAACAGTCTAGTCAGGTGTATAGGGCAATAGTTCCTCTGGTCTGTTGTGGCGCCACCTTTGTGGAGTGGGATAATTGTTGCTGTGTGCCATTCAGGGGCCACAATGCCTGATGCAAGGCTATTATTGAATATGGTGCCTAAGTGGGGAGCCAGTTCATTCTGTAGTTCATGGAAATCGCAGCCTGGGATGTTGTACGGTCACATGGATGCTGTGTTCCTGGCTTTAGAGAGTGCAGCTTTGAACTGCGTAGTTGTGATCGCAGGGACACTGCATTGTTCCTGTATAGATATGGGCCCTTTAGGATGTGAGAAGGGTGTAAAGTTAGCACTGAACCTATCTGCCAGGATGTTGCCAATATCAGTCGGTTCTGTAATGTTAGTGCCTTACTGCTGCATGTCAGAGCAGATGTGGGTATCACCATCAAGAGTAGTGACATACACATACCTCTAGAATGCTTTGTGGTAGTCCTTGGAATTAGTCATGGTTATGTTTATGTAGCTAGCTTAGGAGGATGTGATAAGGGATCTCAGATTCTTACTGAGGCTGACCAGGGAGCTCCTCCACTCATGGGATTGTACTCTAATTTGCAACAGTCTCCTCCTTCTGTTGTACATTATGTCCATGGCAGTGGACCACCAGAGTGGCTTCCTTTTTCTGGAGGGTAGCATTATGGTTCTGTTTGGGATAGCAGGATCCATGCAGTCGTGTAAGTGCTAATTAAGTGAAGTTGTGTATGATTCAGCAGTTGTAACTGTATTGTCCATCTGCATGGGTGTCATGACATTTACTACTGCTGTCATAAGAAGCCTGAAGTTGGATTTGTAGAACTTTTGTACTGTGGTTTCCATAAAGGGTGTGGTGCCAGGATGTGGATAACAAGGGTGATAAGCGTACATTCGGATCTGACCAACGAGGAGGTAAGCACAGGTGTGGAACACTAGTCACACATGTTGGTAATGACCAGGTCTAGGATATTGTTGCCCCTGGTGGTGGTGTGGATAGGTTGATCCAGGCGATTGGAGTTTATGAATCCCAGAAAGCATTGGCCTAATGTGTCAGTACATGAGTAGGTATCCCAGTTAATGGTGGGGTAGTGTCAGTCGCACATTAGTAGTGTGTCTGGTTGAACCCTAATTTCCAGTACACCAAGAAGAGAGGACCGTTAACCATGGCGTATGGTGGGGGATCTGTAGCAAGCTACAATTTGTAAAGCAGTTATGGCTAGAGTTAATTGCACTTGGATAACCTCTGATGCATTGTGCTAAGCAACTAGCCTGGAGGTGTGGATATCTTTAGGAAATATGGACACACCTCTGCAATGGGTGTTCCGGTCCTGGTTACATGACTGAAAGGTGTAGTATGAGTAATAGCCTGGTAGTGCATGGGGTGCTCTCAGGAGCCTAGAAGCAGGTCCCAGTCACTGCACAGATATTGAAGTGGTCCATTACAAGGAGTGCCTCCGGTGAGTGCATTTGAGATTATGACGTCAAGCATTGAGTAGCATTACCCTCAGGTTTTGCTTGCCTGTTCCTGTCATGGTGGTGAATATGTTATTTGAACCGTGCCTAAAACAGGCACTATAGAAGCAGCAAGAGCCTTAGCCATTATCCAGAATCCAAGGGACGACAGGTGCAGGCCATCTGTGCCAAAGCATTGTGTTCTTTCAACCATGTCATTCAAAGCAGACAGATACTGGATACCCTTGGAATGACACCAGAAGCATTGCCAATTGTTGAAGTAAAGAATTTTGTCCTTGTACTGCATTATCAGTCTGGACGATGGCAGAATGCTACTCAGAGCTAGGGCGATACCTGCCTGGGCTACAAGATCAGAGAGCTAGTCCATGTCTCTTTACATGTAGTCCAGGAAGGTACATCTCAGGGCATTCACACTAACATGGACAATGACACAGTCATATTGCAGATCCTGTTACCTGACAGGCAGCTGACAGTAACTATCTCCTTGTGCAGCCTGGTGAGTGGGACATCAGTGTGACTGCCTATAGAGTCACCTATGACTAGTGTGTTGGGCACATTATTTTGCACTATTGGCTGTGGTTGATGGGCACACTGAGGCTGTGGGCTATGTCATCAGTGTTGTGTTGGGGGATGGGGCTGCCTGCGTTTCTGCTTTGGAGTTCTCTGTTGTCTAGACAGAGTAGTATTCAGAGGCTCCGCAAATGTTGTTGTGCTACTATGTGTGGCCTGTGGTGGTGGAGGTTTAGTGAGACTATGTGATGAGTGTGGTGTGGTGCAAATGTTTAACTTCTACACATGATTATCAAGTTCAGTCTGGGTTGGAGAGAGCTTTACCTCCAGCATGGCTAGATATGTGCATCTCCCACAAGTGCTAGTGCTGGATGTTAGGAGGGGAGTATTGACTGTGTACACGAGACAATTTCTATATTGCCTCAAGATGCCCATATTCATCATACAGACAGACGAGAACACTGGGAATTGACACTTGGACATGCCTGAATATATAACTATTTCCCTCTAGATAAGTGAGGAAAGTGTATACAAGAGTTGTTTTACTCTAAGCAAGTGGGAAATGTAAGTACAAACAGTGTTTGTTTACCTATAGGTAATGAGGAGGATTGAGTTCTATAGTAATTAGCAGCTCATGTAGTGCTTACATGTTCTGAACAAGTGCTGAGCATGAATAAGCAATACAGATAGGGTATTGGATAACATAAACACACTGCCCCCCAACAGGTACACAATCATATATCCATGTACACTACAGAGCCCCTGTAACCATAACTATGATGGTACAAGGTGCACTCAGGCTGCATGGGACCTGTCTACATCCCTGGTTGTATCATACACATATGGTAAAGCAGTTTGCTCTACACATACACATCATGTAAAACATAGCTTCATGTCAGTCTGTGAAAACACTGAATGGTGCACACCAACAGTTATCACAACCCACAAAGTGGAGACACCACTCATAATGGCACTGCACTACTACCTGCAGAGTCTGGTCTGAAAGGCCATGAACCTTAATCAACGTATACGTTGTCAGCAGTACAGATGTAGATGACAGTAAGGATGATTTCACACTGCATATCATACCTGTGTCAGGTCATAGGACATCATCACCCATACTGTGTGCCACCTACACTCAGTATACTAGATTTACATTTGTATGTCACAGGAGTGTTCTGCCAGTGGACATTTTACAGAACCAACACTGCAGAAGGTTTCTGATTAATATGTGCATATCACACCAGTGCCAGCTACAGTAAGACAGGGTTAATTTGTTGTACTCCCCCTCATTGTAGACCATACCACACAGACAAATGGGAGGCATCTGCCTATGTAAGTATGTGAATGGCTATGACCTAGGAGCAATAGCTGACTCAGTGTTGTGGACAATGTACAGAAGGGGCTTTTTGGGTGAGGTGTGTGAAATATGTGCACAATCTGACAGCTGCATATTGCATTGTCAATGCTAGGTTAATAACCCTGTACCCATTAACTACCACCTAGGCAGCGGTCAACATAATGGACACTGTGTGTAAGGGATGCTGCTGTGCAGTTTTCCTCCCTGAGATAGTGATGTCACGAAGCATTTTAGGCAGTCATAAGTGGCAACCCTAGTTATGACAGGGTGCCATCCATGAATATAGAGATCATTGTTCAACCATACTCATCACTCAAGTGACTTATATTGGATCACATATCACCTTTAAGGGGTATTGGCCATATTTGGATGGCCGACACCAGCCTTCACAATCCTCATCTCCACTATGTAGCATGATGTCTACCCTGCATAAAGCCATGTCCAACACTGTGATGTTGGACATGCTCCTGCCATACTAGGCATCCCTGTCCAGCAAAGCTGCACATTTCACCTCTGTCAGACATGGTGTGATGACCGCATGGTAGATGTGTCATTAACCGTGTGGATCAGTTATGTGGCACTGCTTCACCTGGCACTGGAAACACGGCTGTCGGCTACAGCTAGGTAACCTTACATCCTAGGCTCATACATGGCCTAGGGCATACAGACTACTAGATGACCTCGGCTGTACATGCTATATGTGATAACCACCCCTGCAAATACCATCAGGTTAGCCAGTGTCCCATGTGTATCACATGTGCAACACAGGCGATACATGGCAGAATGTTGAACTGCTATACAGTACCATGTAGATGTACATGGCAAAACGCATGCATGTAAAACCTTCCGTGTGCATGTCTGCAGTGTCATAGGTCATGTCCATTAAGGCAGTGTAAGTGTTTATATGTGACATATACACAGCATCAAGGTCGACAGCATTAATGTGGACACATCCAGGCATGTGCTGATGGGTAAGAACACCAGTACAGGCAAACAGACATGCCCACATCAAGACAGCATCCACATGGAGTATGAGAAATGTAATCAGGTGACACACACATATATGGTGTTAATATCCAATCCCCATTGGGTGTCACATGTGTGTGAGACAAACATGTCAGGGGTGTCAGTGTCATGAAGATTTGCAAAGACAACTATTTATATGTAATAAATGTGATACACATGTATGTGTAGATGTATCTCTGTGCATCTCTGAGATACTGTGACCTGTCTCCATCATTATGTCTTCCAGGTATGCCACGAAAAAGGCTACCAGCCTATACACGCTTGGAGGATGAGGCCCTCATACTTTACCTGCAAGACAGCTATGATGTCCTGTTTAGCCATGTGCCACAGGATGCACAGCAGCGGGATGACCTGTGGCAGGAACTTCGCAGGAGGGTTAATGATGTGGGTGGCCATAATCGCACATACCAGCAGGTGTGCAGACACTGTACAGACCTAATCAGACAGGCGAAACAGCATGTGAATGCAATTGCCAGGGAACAATGTGCAACAGGTGGTGGACCACCAACCCAGCCCCCACTCACACGTACCGAGGAGCTACTGGCCAACCTGGGGACACCGGCAGAACAGCATCCACAAGCCTAAGCTGACATCGTGGAGGTGGGTGTCTCTCAATCACTGAGCCTGGAATTGCCTAGTAAGTCACTACTGCACATAGAACTATTATATCCCATATAATTGCATGTGTCACTGTACAATATGTAATGTAACATCATATGCAAGGCATGTATACACACATGCCACATACTATAATATGCTACTCTGTGTATGCACACATGTGCATACTCCATAGTATATCCTATTGTACTGGCGAATGTGTTAACATGCACATAGCACCCTGCAGCTGTCATACGGGCATGGATAATGATCATACTGCTGTGTCACCCCTATATAGGTACCTCTGGCGTTCCGCTAAGACTGCAGCCCATTGCAGGTGAGACAGTTATAAGTATCAGGCATGTTAATGCACAGATCTATTCACCATGTGGCCATTTAACACATGTACACATAATGTATGGTCCTGTAACAATATACAGGTCGCATCTGCAATCCATCACAATGGCTACCCATGTGCAATACTTACAAACTATGTGAAACACTGACATGAAACCTCACATACTGTCATTGCTAGATGTGTGGACAGCTGTGTATTCAATGGTGGAGGTGTTGTTCAATGTAGGAACATGTACTACACATCAGAACTACACATGTGGAGTGCACAAACATTACTACACAGTGAGCCGGAGTATGGGCAGCCCACAGGATTCACCAGTGTGGATTATGCCCCTGCTATGAATGCACACATTGTGATATGCCATCTGACATGTCCATGACATGTAGTGGGCCGGCTGCAACATTGTCTCACTATCCCGTAAAACATACCCCACATACCAAACATACAACCCTTTGTCTGCATAACCCTGTGGACAGTGGAGTATATGACATCTATGGGTGTATGTCATATGGGACAACACAGACATGTGAGATAGATGGCTATCACAATCATTTGGCCAACACATGTTCTCACATGGCATTCGAAGATGGCCAGAGACATGTAGCAACACACAGTAGATGTGATGTGTTTGTATGTACACCCTGTTGTACATTGGCTCCACATAGTCCAACTATAGCCTTTGTTGAACAGTTATATTGCAGATGTGGAACACTAGACATCCTACAGGCCTGTGCACAACTTCTGGAGGTGTAACATCATTCGACCACATAAGATGTGTTGAACATCACAACTGTGTCACGGCATGACAGTAGTCACCTGTACAGCATCCACATACATACATAGACAACCACATCAGGCCACAGATACAGTACATTTCCCATGTTGCTGTTGGACATCACTGTCAGCCATGCACCTCGTGTGCGTGGTACACAAATGTCATGTGGGACATGGTGTATTGACAAGTCTGCCATGTGTGGACATGGTTGCCAGGCAGCTAAAATATGTTTGCAGATGTGCAGGGGTGTCATCCATATGGCCTTTGTTGACCTGTGTCACATTCCACATCATGGTTTAGCGTGTATACACCTCAGTGACATGGGTCACAATCCACAGTATATATGTATTGTGTATGCACACAGTCATGGCTACGCACTGTGTCTGTACTTCACACTGTATAGCAATATAGATGCCTCATAATACCCTGCAATGGTCATGCACATCTGCTAAATGTGCATTTTATCTGTAGGGTGGACAGACAACACTGCAATATCACACCATTACCCCACTGTATATGTGACAGGACACCATTGCGTTAAACATGTATGCATGTCAATACACACATCAGCAGATTACATGTCATACTACATGTTATTGTCAAGGTCATATGCCACACATCAGCCATGTGTACTGTTAACCTGTGCTGGTCCACATGGTGTAACACAGGGATGCATGCTTACTACCATGATTGTGTGACACATGCATGCTGTTGTGTGCAACCCAGGGATGTATGATAACTACCACTATTATTGTCAGAGCTGCATGCCGTCTGCTGTATCACATGCATGTTGCATGCTTTCTGTCATATCACATGCATGTTGTGTGACTGTGTGTGTCTGTGTGTGTCTGTGTGTGTTTGTGTGTGTCTGTGTGTGTCTGTATTGTAATGTAGAGTCTTTGTCTGCCCTCACAGATAATGTAGGTGTGTTACCCTCCTGCGGTCCATCTGATGTTAGTGTCCCCACAGACTCTAGCAGTGATGATGAACATATGCTTGAGGCACAGGCAGGGTTGTCAGGGGTTGAATCTGTGCCATTGTTTGCCATTCCACCTATACCCCCCTCATCCACTCACACAGATCTCATGCAAACACACACCCCATCACCAGTGGCCATAGAGGAAGGACAGTTGGCATGTGGTAGCCTGGAAATGGAAAGTGTGGTGGCTATGGAAGGTGTGCATTCACACCATGGTGTCAGGAAATGACTGGAGATGGCCCACACAGGCATGTGGCCAGTGCTGCTCATAGGAGGACCTCTGGCTGACATGCCCCTGCAGGACAGAGCGCAGCAGCTGGTGTCACCAGATGCATGTTTCAGGCTGTAATGGTGGCACAGGCACATGCTGAACGGCAGAACAGAAAAGGGCAGAGGCTTCAGAGGGCTACTATCCATTCTTTAAACAACAACATCCAGGCAATGGCAAATGCTCAACAGCAGATTGCTGAGGTTTTGGACAGATGATTGGGTGACATGGTTGGAATCCTTGACTGTGGCATGACAATCCATGAGTGTGAGCTGACTGTGCTGGAACATCTGTTAGGAGTGAGGCATAGGGCATGTGGACGTAGGACAGCTAAATCACCTGGTGCAGGTCTACTTGACCAAGCTACCTCATATGGCTGCTCCCATAGTGGCGGTAGCAGCAGCAGTGCAGCTGGTGCTGCGCTGATCACACCAGGACACAGCAGGCTATGTGCACATGGCCCTGGATGGTCCCAACAGGGACACGGTTCCAGTGGACATGTGTCATTGGGCAGTACCCAATCTGCACCTCTGCCTGGTAGTGCCCGTGCAACCCCTGGCAGGCACAGGTCATGTGGCCATGGCTGGACACTGTGAGCTGTAAAACATGGTCTGTACAGTCTGGAGCTGTCAATAATACCCCTGTGTAGGCCAGACACATGGCAGAACTGTGTGCACACATACACACACACACCAGAAACATCTGTATGGCACCGCAACACACACATGCATAACAACCACACATGGCCAATTAGATCACAGGCCCTAACCCACACACATGATGTCATCCACTGGTGCAGCCTAGGCCCCTGGCAAACATAATCACCCTGTGCATATGATGATGCCTGTGCTGCATCCCTGTCATCCACACCATTGGTGCAGGGACATGCTCATTTGGTCTGATGCACAGGGTGAACAGAATAGGGAGATAAGTGTAGATTACAATTGTTGTGTACTGTTGACACGCAGCAGACATACCATGTAGTACAGGTTTAGAATGCATTGTTTTCTGTTCACAGTGTGTGTCTTGGTAGCAACAGTAAAAGCATGTTGGTCATGATATCCTGCTTCCCTCCTTCAGGTCTAATCGCATGTGCCGTTGAGTGTCAGTGTTTGCAGTTAGTTTCCCATGTGTAAATATGGACTACTCACAGGTATGTATGGCAATACCAGCATGCTATTCATAGCCTCAGCCTCAGTGTTAGAAAGGCTGACATTCAAAAGATGTCTACACATCTACTGATCCATGAGCATGAGAGCTGTGTACTAAGCTACAGTGGCTAGAGATGTGAGATCCATACCGGGTGACATCACAGGTGCAGTTACATGGGGCGGGGGTTTACATAGCAGTCTAGCTGATGACAAGGGAAGAGGCCAGCTGATAGCGTGAGGCCTCACTGTGTAGCAGTAATACACATTCACATTACAGGATGCGAACACACAACTACACACACACACACACACACACACACACACACACACACACGCACACACACACACACACACACACACACACACACACACACACACACACACACACACAGGTATTCGCACACATGTATTCACACACACACACACACACACACACACACACACACACACACACACACACACACACACACACACACACACACACACACTTGATAGTGTTGAGGTGAGGACCCTTGCCTATGTGGTAATCACCATTACAGTAATGACGCAACACAGAGAATACACATGTACAGGTAGTCAGTAATGCCTAAGATCGACAGCATCAACAGGGTAGTAGATTGCATCACCTGGAAGGGTTAGGAGTCCTATCTGTTCACTATGGTAACATACATCCTCACTGCATGGACCAGACAGCCATACACACACACACACACACACACACACACACACACACACACACACACACACACACACACACACACTGTGGAGTCCACAATTGAATGCACCTATGTCATGCACATACAGATAGCACACATGTGTGATACACACCCCACCCCTGCCTATGTCTTGCTTTCTACAATTCAGTATGTACAGATCTCTCCAACAGTGTACAGGAGAGTGAGTAACAATTGGGATGTATTCCCCACTATACGTGACATATATGGACACACAAGCAAACACACATGGCAGTACTGTGAATAAAACACCTGCTATCTTATGATACGTATGACAGACATGCAGCAGTATTGCCCACATTACAATGTGTACCGATGCTACCTTTGGCAATTGTGCTGATATATGCACACGGGAGGTTTTAAGTGTTACAGCTGTCAAGTGATTTACAGTCAGTGACACCCTGATCGCTGTGTAGGTTGTATGTGTTCCCCTTCAATTAACAGAACCATAGCTTAGTGTTTGCACATGTTATTGTGGGACTGCTTGTGACACATCTGTGTGCTGCTCTCAGCAAACATACATCTGCAAAGATGCCCCACCACTTAGTTATGTCTGCACATCCATCCATACCTGATGTACATCTTACCGTACTGTCAGCATATCACCATATACAGTTGGCAATGATGGGGCTGCATTGCAACTGCATGTTGTAGTAAGACACACATCACCAGCAAACATCAGCTACTGCACACGCATTGTAGCTGAACACACACCACTACATGTACATGTGTGTAGGTCTTACATTCCTGTCATTTTGTCATGTTTGCAGGCATTGCAATTGGTGGACATGTGTGATGACATACATGACACATGGACTGTTGTATGATATGATAGTTGTCAAGGGTAACAAGTACAGAGGGAACCTTAACTCAGTCAACACTGATATCACACCTTATGTACTGTTAGCATTCAACAGCAATTGACCTACTTTCCATGTGCATGTGTGTAATTGCTGTAGCCACCTGTCTGCACAAAGGACAGCAACAGCTATGCTGTATACATATGTGTTGTATGTGTGTGTGTGTGTGTGTGTGTGTGTGTGTGTGTGTGTGTGTGTGTGTGTGTGTGTGTGTGGCATGTACATATCCACGGCAGGTACATGTATGTCATATCCAAACTTGAGGGTGTTTACTGGTGTACAGCAACAGTCATCTGTTACTGCTGTATATGACCCAGGGCCCCTGTCATATGTACAGCTGACCTGGTTATGAACAGTGGTATCATTGCATTGCATAACACATGATGCAACTGTGTCAGTACATGGTTAGTCTGCACAGTTGATGTAGAGCTAGGTACAGAGCACTGGTCATGGGTCACATGAAGTTGTACTATTATATGCCCTACCACATGTCTGGATGTGTGTTGCTGGTCCAAGGACATGGTGATGTCTGAGGGCTACATCTTAGAATGCGGCTTTTGACACCGTGATCTGCACCTGACACATCTGTGATGCCTTTTGAGGGTGTACTGGTTAGTACATGTGAGTGGCCTTCATGTACGTGGGGACGCCACCACCTGGAGTGGTCCGTACTTGTGTTATGGCTCACATGTCTGGTTCCGAGGTATACAGTGGTAGTGCTATTGTGCACAACTGAGCCTTCTGCCAGGTGTTCCTCACTGCACAGATGTCAGTATTCCCCATTGTTGGATCTACATTGGGCAGCTGTGATTACAAACGCTACACATCTAGCACTGTTTAGCATACACATACAATGCAGTTGTCCTCTAGGTGTCAGGGTGTTAACCTGGTCTCAGGACATTCGACTATGAATGGCACTATATGGGCGAAGTAGCCACTCCTGGCAGGACATCACCACAGGTGGTAGTAGTGTGCCAAGTATAGTTGGTACATCTAAGGTGACGGACAGCAGCAGACATTGTGTAGAAGACAGGTGTCAGATATATGTAGTGCAGCGTTCCTGCTAAGAATAGCAACTATTGACACCGGAGTCCATTACAATGTGTTGTTCAAGTCTAACTGTAATAGCCTGGCCACTGTGCCCTTCCGTGTTTAGAATCAGAGTGCATACAAAACAGCCCTGTGCTACTAAGTGTGTGAGTATGCCCAGTATAACATTGTGTAGATGGACACATAGTGCATTCCAAATGGCCGTGTGCTACTAAGCGTATGAGCATGCCCAGTGACACCTTGTGTCGGTTATGTGCCTCTATGTGTATGGGCATGGCCATTGTAATGCTGTATAGTGATAGTAGTCGTCCAGTCAACAGATGGCCATACACCACTTCAGGATGGATTCCTACATTGAACGCACATGTTCACAGGTATGTACATCGTAACTGCCAGCATCCATGTCGATGTCCGCATTCCTAGAAGGTCATATTGACAGTCTTGAAAGGTGTAGTGTCTGTGGCACAGCTCGTATCTATGTAGTATTGTAATAGTGGTCTGTAGATAGGCAGTTGTCCTGATCCTACCACTGGCGTGTGTGTTTGTCTCCGTCTGCCTGGGGACAGAAATATGCTTTTAGACTGCTCACACTCCATACAATCCCTATCGCCGTCTTTGCCAATGCTGATGATGTCACCCACCTAGAAGTACACATCTGGGAGTGTTATATCCCAGTAATCTCAGTAGCATGTTCTGTAACTGCATAATGCTGTAGTGTGATAAGATAGTTAGGTAAGTGTTCTAATCCAGGCCATGCCAACTGTGTGTGTGTGTCTCCATCTGCCTGGGGACAAAAATATGCTTTTAGACTACTCACACTCCATACAATCCCTATCGGCGACTTTGCCAATGCTGATGATGTCACCCACCTAGAAGTACACCTCTGGGAGGGCTGTGTCCCAGTAATCTCAGTAGTGTGTTCTGTAACTGCACAATGATGTAGTGTGATAAGGTAGTTAGGTCGGTGTTCTAATCCCAGTGATGCCAACTGTGTGTGTCTCTGTCTGTCTGGGGACAGAAAATTTTCACTCACACACACCATACAATCAATCCGGGCTATCAAGCTCTTGATGCTGGAATGCTGATGTAAGTACCCTAGGGAGGGCTGTGTCCAGTGGCTGGCTGTGCGTGTTCTGTAATCGCATAATGCTGTAGTGTGATAAGGTAGTTAGGTCAGAGTTCTCATCCCAGTCATGCCAACTGTGTGTGTGTGTGTGTGTGTGTGTGTGTGTGTGTGTGTGTGTGTGTGTGTGTGTGTGTGTGTGCATCTCCATCTGCCAGGGACAGAAATATGCTTTCAGGCTGCTCACACTCCATACAATCCCTAGCACCGTCTTTGCCAATGCTGATGATGTCACCCACCTAGAAGTACACCTCTGGGAGTGCTGTGTCCCAGTAATCTCAGCAGTGCATTATTTAACTGCGTAATGCTGTAGTGTAATAAAGTAGTTAGGTCAGTGTTCTAATCCCAGATATGCCGTGTGTGTGTGTCTCCATCTGCCTTGGGACAGAATAATGCTTTTAGACTGCTCACACTCCATACAATCCCTATCACCAACTTTGCCATTGCTGATGATGTCACCCACCTAGAAGTACACCTCTGGGAGGGCTGTGTCCCAGTCATCTCGGTAGCATGTTCTGTAACTGTGTAATGCTGTAGTGTGATAGAATAGACAGGTAGGTGTCCTATTCCAAGGCATGACAGGTGTGTGTGTTTGGCAGTCATATCTTTTGTGTTGGTGTCTGTGAGTGGCTAGCTACTGGATGTGTTGAGGAGCATCTTTTGTTGTTTTCCTATATAGTGGCCATAAATGTCACAATCGGCCAAGAGACTGGGTTGGCAGGACATACCCATACATTTGGCAATAGGTCTGGTGAGTAATGTCAGCAGCCCTGATCTTACCCTGAATACAGTCTGAACCTGTATGACGCACAGAAACACACTTGATTTGATATTAACACCAGTACATAATGCAGGAGGTGCATGTGGTTTCCTTTTCATTCTTGTCTAATGCTTTGGTGTCATGTGGTTCACTGTTGAGATATATATTCTATATCTATGTATGTGTGTGCATATGTACATATATATGTGGACATTAGCACACATAAATCTACATGATGGAATACATGTCCTATACTGTTGAATGCCTGTGCTGGATGATCTGTACGTGATAACCTCAGATGTATTTATATCTGCCATGGCTTAGTGGTAAAGCACATCGTCTGTGGTGTGCAGGGTCCTGGTTTTGAGCCATGTAGAAGTCAGTTGTTTTGTTGCTGGGAAGAACAAGGGACATTGAATACGGTGATAGTAAGGTGCTTTTAACCAGTTGTGTGAAGGTCTGCGTGACAGTAAGCAGTGATTATTTTTGGGGAGGCTCAGTATGGGTCATGTCACTATGCATTAGAAGACAGTACTATGCAAACGAGGTGGAAAATAGTGAATCCCATTTATCACCAGGGTGTGATGCAGGTCCCAAGAGTGTATGTGTATAGATAGCCAGGTGCAGGGCTTGAATATAGGTGAAATCATGGTGGGGGTGTCAGGCATACTGTATGTGGATTGGAGCCATGTGTCTTGGGATTGCTCCTAGCTTAGCAAGCCTAAGCTAGGGGTGTGTCTATACCTGCCTAGTGCAATTGGGAGGCACAACTGCAGTAGAAGAGTAATCAAGGTGAACAAGATGGGTAAACAGGTATTTATCAGAATCAGCAAATTACAGGCCCAGCAGACCAGCCCAGCCCAGAACACTATGATAAAGTGAGCAAGCACCTTCCCCTTGGGTTTTTCCACACTCTACACCACCGGTGTATACATGCTGGGAAATTTTAACAAACAAACCTACGAAATGAGACGGGCTGCACCAGGTAACATAGACCAACATGTGCAAGAGGCTGAGGGTGGTGAGGATGTGAATGCTGCCGAACAAACCTCAGTGAGGAGACAGAGAAGACTGTACAGACCCAGGGTAACATATCAGGGGCTACATGAGCTGGAGATAGTGGAGCGCTATGGGGTGGACAGAGACCTCCTACAGCAGATTGTTGAGTTGTGCAGGCCACACCTCACACATCAAAAACGCTGAGGGGAACCCATCCCAGTGGATACAAAGGTATGTGTAGGCCTAGGTATACTAGCCACAGGTACCTCCCAAAACACAACTGGGGATATCATGGGGATCTCACAGGCATCTGCATCCAGGGTATTCCACCAATTCCTGGATGCCATGTCACCACATGCCAGTGAGCATGTACATTTCCTCAACACATGTGAGGTGTTGACCAGCAATATGCATCTCTTCCACCAAATGGCAGATGACCCTAGGGTAGTGGGTGCTATAGCCTGCATGCATGTACGCATCAAAGCACCATCCAGTGAGCAGGGTAGGGCCTACATTAACCACAGGGGCATCCCCTCCATCAACTGCCAGGTCATATGTGATGCCCAGAGCATTATACTGAATGTGTGTGCTGGCTGCCCTGGAAGCTATTACGATTCCAATATATGGCATCTGATGCAGCTGTACCACAGCTTTTCCAATATGGACATCCCCTATTGTCACCTAGTGAGGGATGCTGGGTACCCACTGGAACCGTGGCTGATGACACCCATCAGAAATGCACACACATCTGATGAAGCGTGGGTGTGTCACTTGCTTACTTTTTTTTTCCAAAAAAAAAAGATTTGTCCTTTACAAGTGCTACCAGTGTGTTTTGGTGGTTTTCAACTTTGCTGCATTTTTTGGATGGTTCCGTTCGTTTTCTACACTTCCTGTACACTTGTATTTCTCCTTTCTTTTGGTTGGTTTTTGGTGGTATCATTCAGCAGGATAGCCTTTTTACATCATGCTGCAACACCTGAACAACAATGCCATAATGAGGCATACGCATAGGCCAGACGTATAATAGAGCATTTGTTTGGGATGCTCAGGTCACGGTTCTGGTGTTTGTACACATCCGGTGGAGCCTTGCATTATTCACCAGCTACATGCACCCAAATTGTTATGGTATGTGCTATGCTAAACAATATGATCCTGTGGAAACATCTGCAGCGGGAACAGCATGGGGCAGGGCCATTCAGCCCCCCACCAATGCCAAGGCCTGTACAGGCACAGAGTGACTCAGAGGAGGAATAAACTGAGCTGGACCCAGTAGGCAGAAGGAGGCGTGCCCAGTATGACCTGGCCTTGGCAAAAAGGCAACGCATAGCATATGCACTGACACAGTAGGGACCCAGGGAATGTCACCCTCTCTGACTTGCACAGACAGTCAAAGGGATGCCAAACATGACACTACCTGTGCTCAGCCATGTATAGGGAGTGCACTATGTGCATCCGACACAGGCAGCCCTCCAGCACCATCCGCAGGTCTAGCAACCCCTCAAGGTAAGTCAATCAACCTACTAATTGGCAGTTGTATTAGAATGTGTTGGTACCTGTATCTATGGTATGGATGTGAACATGCAAGGGGAATTTGGTGGCCGAATGTTAAGGCAGCAGACAGTAGATGTCCATAGTGGCACCATGACATCTGTAGCACATATGTGGGTCACCATAGTAGCCAGTAGTACACAGGGTGTCATAACCCACTGCAGGTAATAGGCTGAGCATCACGTGTGTCCATACAGCCCACCCAAGTCTCAACCAGCTGGACAGGTGTAGACCAACACAAACAAATGCTGAACTATGGCCTCTGAATGTGCCCTATTGGTAACCCATCTCACAACCCCACACAGACAGACTACAGCAGGCCAGGCAGTTGGATGTAGGTTTTGAAGGCTAGGAAGTCAGAAATGAATATGTTGGTAATTAAGGCTAAGATCTGTAGTACACCGGTATGCCTCTAGCCAGCACAATAGGTAGGTCTACACACTGAAATGGAGTACCTGACATACCAGTACAGTACTAGCAAATGTGTACATGTGTCAGGTGTGCACCCCATCCAACGTACACATATACCAACAGTCAAGTGTGCCCCCCCTCCTGTGTAGGAATGTAGATACAGTCGGGCATCCCCCCCACTATGCAGAAATGTAGCAACAGTCAATGCCACATGATGGATGGATACCCTGCAAAAACAGCATGCCACCTGTCAGTGTACAACACAAAGGTCAGCACCACATTACAGACTACCTAGACATGTAACAAATGCGATACAGCTGGCCATACTGACTATGCTCACACACTTAAGCACATGAAGGTCAGGTCTGCAAACACCAGTGGTCCAGACATATCTGACAGTATATTCCTATAATGCTAAATGTATGATATGTTTGTGTTACTGTCCGTTGTCTATATATCTTCCATGGTGTATTGGTAATTCACATTAGCTGTGTGCGCAGGGTCCTGGTTCCAACTCTTGCAAAGGACGTTCATTTTCTTGCAGGGCAGCACATGCCCATTGGATACGGATGGAGTAAGGCACATTAAAGCAGTTTGGAGTGGTTGTGCATGGGTTTGCATGGTGTTAACCACTGCTGACCTCTGGTTACAGCTTCTTACACTCGGTTAGCCTCTACATTGCTTTACTAGTGCAATACTCGCATACTGGTCGCCAATCACACTTACAGCCACTCACTCACGCACTTGCACATGCACCAACATTGTTGCTTGCATGTGTCACTCACACCCCTGGGTGGAAGCGATGACCACAATATTACCTTGTGATACCTATTATGTCGGACTACATGACTACAGTATCGGGAATGGCTACCCATTAGGCGACTGAATGGCGTTCGACTGTACGGTATTGGTGGCCTGTCCAGTGAATTAATCATTTTATTTGTGTGTTCCTCATAAAATCTGCTCTCATCTGGCTGATACACGGGTACTGATACTCTTCAGTACAGACAAGTAATTGGCTCTTGAGAGCCACATCCATCTGCCGAGTCATGCTAGCGCATACCTATTGTAGGTTTGCCACCTTGTAAATTGTCCAAGGTGGGGCTTTAGGGTTAACACCTGTCCCACTTTGCAAGGGACAGTCCCTCTTTAGGCAGTTGTGCCCTGCGGAAATAATCAAGACATAGCAAATGTCCTGATTATAGGACAATATTATATTCTACGTTTCTTTAATAGTTACATGAAACAGGTATTTTATATATGACACTTCTATATGTTATGTGAAGTAGCATAAGCAATTAAAATGTTACTAGACTAACTTTTATTTCTGCAAATAAGTATAATTCTGTACTATGCACAGCTGTAGGTATGTTTCGTCCTGGAAAGTCTGACATTTCTACCGAACATGTCTCACTTTGGCCATTTGGAAAGGTGGCAACCCTATAGTACCTGTATGTAGAGATGTCAGAATTTGCAAGGCAAAACATACCCCCAGCCAGTAGAAAGGAGAGTACTTTAGTGATTTGCCTAAATAAAACAGTATTCTTGTAGCATTATAGTTGCTTATGCTGTTTCTTATAACATTTATGTGTTCCAGATACAAAATAATTGTTTTATGCAACTACTACATAGAATTTAGGAATTCTTTGCCCTAAATGACAGGACATTTGCCATAAGTCCATTTATTTTGCAGGACACACCTGCCCAAAGGGTAGTGTCCCTCGCAAAGGTAGACAGGTGTTAATCCCAACCTATTATTCTATCATCTTTCTAAGTTAGTCGGCGGAATATGTGCTTCCCATCACTAGCAGACCTCTCATACGAATGGGGAAGAGTGGTTACTGAATCAGGGACACTGCATAACACCCTCAGGGACACATTTCAATGTTTGGTGCTATTAACGTGACACATTGACAGTGCCAAAGCATATGTATACATACATATTATTGTCTGAGGTACATGCTGTTTAAGACTCTTACATGTTGTCATTATTCATTACGTGTATTTCGCAACCTGTCCTAATATCACTAGTTCTAGGGGGGTTTAGTTGGGATTGTGTTAGATTATGATTCGTAATCATGGATGTCCATAGTAATAGGGGAAAGGTCAATGATATGGTCCCTATGTGTTCCTCCAATGATTTACGGACTATCCAGTAGATGTGCTCTTAAGGTTTGGGAGGTATGGGCATCTGCTATATCCACATCAGAATATTATGTAGATCCACGGGGTGGTCCTAATACGTCTCTGCCAGCCAACACCTACACAACTAGGCCCATAATCGCATACCCATAGTTCTGCTAACTGACACTCCTCTACAGCACTCATCCTTACTGTGAGCGCAGGTGGGGTATGAACACACCCCTACACACTACCCACTCTCCCCATGTCGGGACACATGTCACACGTTGTGTCAACCCATGTGATTCCAGGCTTG